>NC_142930.1:35869669-35874669 GCF_046866305.1 Octopus bimaculoides | reverse complement strand
GTGGAAAATATCCTTACTTCCATCGGTTTTGCGTGCATGCACTAATATGCATATATCTATACATCTACTGTAATACATTATAAATTCATCGAGACTTTCCTGTTGATACTTTAACACAACCTTCGTCAGAAATGAACGATCAGTTGCATTGATTCAAAACTGAGGATTTTTGTGCAAATGTGATGGACCTAAAGGCATAGTGCTTGTATTCATGTCGAAAGGAATCCAGTAATATTTCAACTAATGTTGAAAGTAAAGTATTTGTTATAGCAGATACTTTGGTATAGTGGATGAAGAAGGTTAGCACGAATATTAGTGGTACATGTGATATAAGAAATATGGCACCCAATACATTTCGTAGGAGTTACATATATATTTGTAATAACAGTTTGAGACAGGTCCATATACTTAAAGTTGCGTGGGTGTGTATGAAAAACCCATCTAATGAGATTTCGGAAGAAGATGAAAGGACTTGAGACAAATTCGAGAAGGCTTCCATGTATAAGGCCTTCATAACATTAATACCAATCAACCTGAGCTGACATGTACTTAGAAGCCATCGGGAATTTCTCTCAAATCCGTTATTTCTTTTTCGAATTCTAATGGTATGGATTTGTCTTTCACATCTTTCAACTCACAAAACAATAAGTCGTATGGCGCTGAGAGAATGAGTAATTGACACAGCATTGATGGATAAATATTATTTATTTGGAGGTTAACAAGGCTACCATTGCATTCATGGAGAAACAAAATTCTCTATCCTGCCACATAAGATGATGATGCTTGTCTGAATCTTGGATGAGAATACACCAAGGCACACGAGGTTGTACGGTATTTGAAGATAAGAAAATTCTAATCTAAGTTGATTTGAGCTAGGACTAGCGTTCGCTATGAGTTGATTAATTCCTTAATCATTTCAAATGGGAACGTTCATGCACGTTGAAATTTATAAATTAAATTATCAGTGCATATGTATATGCACATGCACATTCATGCAAAATATGCGCACACGCTAACACACACACAGTCACAGACTAAAACCAAACAAATAAACATGAACATACATACCCTTATGCGTGTGTATATATATATATATATATATATATATATATATATATATATATATATATATACATATATATATATATATATATATATATATATATATATATATATATATATATATATATATATATATATATATATATATATATATATATACATATACATATATATAAACATATACGTATACATATATATATATATATATATATACATATATATATATATATATATATATATATATATATATATATATATGTATATATATATACACGTATAGTTCAAATTATATATATATATACACACACACACACACACACACACATACATATATATATATCTTCGAAACGTCTAGTTAGAATAGAGGCAGCTGATGAATAATTCCAAGTGGCTTTCTGTTTTCCTATGTGTTCGTTCCGTTGTCTGTAGTTCATTGTTCTAGCGTCCTGTACCTTGATATGCATATATATACACATGTAGATGTAAGTATATACATATATGTGTGTATACATGCATATATATTCTTTGTATATATATATATATATATATATATATATATATATATATATATATATATATATATATATATATATATATAGTTCAAAACAAATGACGAAGACTGGTGTAGGAACAACAAGTAAGTTTAATGATCGGGAAGAATGGAAAAGTATTTTCCGTTTCGAGCCTACGCTCTTCAACAGAAAGATAGAGAGGAAACCAACGGGGGAGAAAATGAAGAGAAAAAAATGGAGAAAGCGAGAAGGAGGAGAATGAGAGAAAAGATATATAGAGAAATAGATGGATAGATATGAACATTCATACATACATACATACATACACACACACTCACACACACACTCACACACACACACATATATATATATATATATATATATATATATATATGAAACATTCATATATGCATACATACATACCCATATATGTATGTGAATACATACATGTATACTTACATATATACATACATACATACTCATATATCTACACTGTGCTTTGTTATTTCTTTGAGTATGTGCCCATAATATTGAAGTTTCACTTAATTTGACGCCTGTCTTTGTCCATGAAGTTGTAAATTCACGGAGAATTTTGTAAGTTTTTATTCTCGCAATAATGCGAAATCTTGAATATCTTCAATGCTCATGTATTTGTGTTTTGAAGTAATCCAGTAAGTTTATAGGAGCATGTTTCTTTTACGGATAACGCGATAACGTCATGTAATGCATATGATTCATGTCCAGACAAAAAAATTTTACCAGGTTAGATGGATGGCAAAGTGGCGGTGCTGGTTGCGTTGGCCAAGCTTGAAATTTCTAAATAGGAATTGTTGCCTAGACGTTACTTCCCATGATCTGTATATTTAATTATTTATTCAAAAATTACATGCAGACTTGTGTAGCTTCCTACATTCTTATCCAAAATGAAGACAAGTACCATCGTTCCATGTAGCAGGCCTGTCACTTGTTGAGAGATTTCTCTTGGCATGAAGCCAGTAGTAGAAGTTTTGATCCACAAATAAAACAAATAAAAATGGTGTTTGTATATAAATATATATATATACAGACACTACATTTATTTGTTTTTCTCCTTATTTCTTTCTGTTGAAGAGCGTAGCTCGAAACGTTAAAGATCTTCTCTATTCCCGAGCGTTAAACTAATACATACTTTTGTTGTTTACACCACCTGTCCTCGTCTGTTGTTGCTTTTTTCGTAAATTCTCCCATATATATATATATATATATATATATATATATATATATATATATATATATATATATATATATATTCAAAGAGAGATACATGCAGACACACCAACCGATAGATAGATAGATAGACAAAAAGGCAGGCCGACAGACAGATACATAGATGTTGATCGAGAAATAGCTTGGTTACGGTTATGTTAGTTACTATATATATATATATATATATATATATATATATATATATATATATAGCAATAAGAAAATGGAGGGGAATATGAGGTATTCATCAACTTGCAAACACTATATTCCGTTGATTAATCTGTTTATTTTATAACCAAAATGACAAAAAAGACAATATAAAGACACTTATGATATACCATGTCATATCAACAATTAAGATTTCAAATTTAATGGACATCTTGCAATTGGAGAAGGGACAAAATCTTACAGCTGTTTCAGCCTAGTGTTGGCATGCCCCATTCTATCTATATAACTCCAGTACGCTGGATTAATTAGTAGATGAAAATGATGTAATGGGGGTACATGCATGATTCACTAGACCTCTTCAGAGATTTACAAAATTTACATACAAATATAAAATAACAATAAAAAATATAAAATAAAAATATAAAAATATAAAGCATATAAAAGCATTAAAAAGTATATAAAAACATATAGAGTCATAAAAACTCATATATGCATGTATACATTACCATATACAGATATACATGTATACAAAGACAAACACATGAGTACATATATGTGTGCTCAGATACACATACACAGATAACTGTACATGCATACCAAAATAGTCAACAATCACTGTATGGTAACAGTGTCTAGACTACATGCCCCATGTATGAAACTATTAGCAGTTCATAAGTGCATTCTGTGTTCATTAAATAACATTTATATGTCATTGTATGGAGTACTTTTCTTGTTGATCTTACCTTAACGAAGAAATAATCTACACACACACATACACATACATGCATGTATGTATGTATATATATATATATATATATATATATATATATATATATATATATAAACGTACATACATTCATATATACACATATGCATGAAAACATACATGTATACATACAGACATACATACATCTATACATACACACATTTACATACACATATATCGATTACATTTTATCTTATATACGTGCAGTATTTATGTGTTGTCTAATTACGAATCGCCTATCATACCTATTGAGTTATTTTTAGCCGTGCTTACATTAGTCCTCATGTTTCTCACTATTAATTAATATTACTAACATTGTTCGTGTTATCAATGACCAATTTCTGTTTCGTCCTTACAGCAATATCTGCTAATGTAATTGTGTCATGGATTTTATCTTTTTTGCCTGATGCCCTTTACACAGGAACATATTATATTTCTATCTAACGATCTTAAACCACTTGACCAGCAATCAAACTAAAACAATGTTTTTCTTCATCGCTCTCTTATTATATTTAGGGTTATGTTATCTGCTATATTCATCTAATTGTAATAGGGACGTAACGAAAAGAAAGGATATTTCAAGACTTCGCTAAAGAAATTTTCTTGTCACTGATAAATAAGAGAAGCACAGCAGTGCTTTATACTGTGTAATTGTGTCGCTGTAGGTAGACAACTCCCTAGGCATATCCCTATCAATACAAGAATTAAGGATATTAATGCCTCACATGTTAACATCAGAATCTACTCATGTAACTAGGTCACGACTATTGACATTATTATCATCATCTTCGTCTTTATTTCCACTGATATGGAATAACAGGTTAATTTTTAGAATTTTATTTTCAAATTATTCAGTGTCGAATCACGACCATCTGGTTATTTCTCAAACAAAAAGGAACCAGTATTACATTATTGAATGTCTCCTGTAAAAGTCGGAAGGTCATAATTTGAATATTCTTTTTTTCTGATTCGAATATGTTTATTGATTTGAGTATAAGTTTTTAGAAGATGCTGAGGTTTAAGAAAGCGCGTTCGTCCAACTTGGTTGATCAGGTCGGTTTAATGTCCAGGTTAATTCTTTGCACTCTATATTTGTGTGTATATATATATATATATATATATATATATATATATATATATATATATATATATATATATATATATATATATATATATACATATATATATATATACACTCACGCACACGCACACAGACACACACACACACACACACACACACACACACA
>NC_142930.1:35859669-35862169 GCF_046866305.1 Octopus bimaculoides | reverse complement strand
TTAAGTTATTTACCGTGTCTCTAATACGCGGGATGTGGATTCTAGTAACTAAGGAGTTCCGCTGTATACTCACGTTATAACACAGACGACATCTTTTTATTTATATTTATCTACTTATTTTTCAAAGTGGGTGTTAAGCTCCATTCGCACGCCCGATAGAATCGATTCAACTACTGGGGTGTGTGAGGCGCTACTCCTACGCTCAACAGGTTATAATGAATGCGTGCCACCCACTAGCATCACGTCATAGTGTCTACCACTATCATTGATGTTAAATATTATAAAACCTCGTTACTGAACACCTCAGCTTTCCATTGAATGTTAGTAATATGAATTCGATCATCATAGCCACCAGCATCACCCCCCCCCCATCACCACCACCACCATCATCATCATCATCATCATCAGTATTATCATCATCGACAACACCTTTAACTTTCTACAGTAGTTTTCGACATCCCTTTTGAAATAGCTTTCGTTACCAACAGTATTTCTCCGTTCTATATTGTCTTATAACAACACGTACTCCTTTATTATATACAGGTGTATGTGTGTGTGTGTATATGTATATATACATATGTGTACGCGCCTGTGAGTATATGCATATACATACACACGCACGCACGCGCACATGTGTGCACACACGCACAAACATAGTACACACTCACACATATATATACGCATGTATATACACATGCACACAAACACAGGTAAATATATATATATATATATATATATATATAGATATATACATATACGTGCGTATGTGTGTATCTCTGTGTCTTTGTGTGTGTATGTATGTGTCTATACACATATGTGTGTGTATATATATATATATATATATATATATATATATATATATATATATATATATATATATATACATATACGTGCGTATGTGTGTATCTCTGTGTCTTTGTGTGTGTATGTATGTGTCTATACACATATGTGTGTGTGTATATATATATATATTTATATATATATATATATATACATATATATATATATATATATATATATATATATATATATATATATATATATATATATATATATATATATATATATATGTATGTATGTATGTATATGCGTACATCCCTATGACTATTTGCATCGCTCTTCCTCCTCTCTCTCTCTTTCTATCTCACTTTCTATCGATCCGCTATCCCTCTGTCTGTCTCTCTCTCTCTCTCTCTCTCTCTCTCTCTTTCTGTCTCTCTTTATATGTATGTATGCGCATGTATGTATGCGCATGTGTGGGCGCATGTGTGGGCGCATGTCTGTGTATATGTGTAGAGTGAGTGTGTAAAATTCTGCATTTCAGTGTATATGCCTTTCTACAAGTACTTATACGATACACTATGATCATTCCTCATAACTATCTACTTTATAATGAATAGCATCTGCATAATTCTTCATGAGTTTACGTATCACAGTATACGTGCGTGCATACAGGTGTAAATATATCGTATCTGATCTGAATGTTTGCAACGCACACCCATAACCACACTCACGCACATTTGTCTCACACACTTCTGATTGTGTGTGTGTGTGAGTGGGGGGGGGTTCTATGCGTTGGTATGATTATGCATTTAGATGTGAGCATGCGTTAATCACTGTACATTCAATCGTTAATTAGACATCAACATTGAATATAATCTCGTTCTCTCTCTCTCTCTCTCTCTCTCTCTCTCCCTCTCTCTCTCTCTCTCTCTCTCTCTCTCTATATATATATATATATATATATATATATATATATATATACAATTAAGTACTGAAACTATTAAGCGTTATATATATACGTATGTATATATATATATATATATATATATATATATATATATATATATATATATATATATATATATATATATATACATACATACATAAGATTTAATAGTTTCAGTATTTACAATTAAAATATGAACCCCGATTTACCTGCTATGGTATATAGCGAAAACAAATCACTCAACAAAATCATAAACACATATGACCAAACGATTTATTTTGTATGTCGTTATTTTCCCGACATTCTTATACATTGCGTAAATAAATCAAGGCAAGGGATGTGGAAAAACTGTAATTCACAATTATATAGCTATAACCGTAGCAATTAATTTAGATTATCAATATCACTGAATAGGTGTTTCGAGTCGACCGTTCTTTGATTTACAACACTTTCGATAAAATTTGCACAAAACTTATGATGGCGATTAAAATTACGATTTATAGGACTCACTTAATGGTGGAAATATAAACTTGTTCGAAATTATATAGTTCTTAAAATGAATAAATTTAGTAATATAACGATATACACATATATTTGAGTTTGAATTCATACATACAAACACACACAGACACACATATACACATAAATATTTATACATAAATACATACATATACATATGTATATATGCATATAATCTTCTTTGAAAAAGCGACAGAAATAGGATAAAATACATGAGTATACATTTTTTCTGTCGATGATATATGCGCGTGT
>NC_142930.1:35829669-35854669 GCF_046866305.1 Octopus bimaculoides | reverse complement strand
ATATCTAGCAAATTAAACAAACTCATAGTTTTATTTCTCATCAAGACAAAATTCGTGTTCTTAATGAATAGTAATATTCAAATGGCAGAATTGTTAGCCCGCCGAGCAAAATGCTTTGTGGCTTTTCGTACGTCTTTAAGTTCTGAGTTCAAATACCAGCGAAGTTGAGTTTGCTTTCATCACTTACGTATCGATAAAATAGGTACCAGTTAAGCGTTGGTATCGGTTTAATCGAGTAACCCCTCCTTGTAAAATTACTGGCCTTGTGCCAAATTTGAAACCATTGTTATAAAGCGGTGAGCGGACAGATTCATTAGCATGTTGAACAAAATGCTTAACTTCATTTCTTCTGGCACTTTACATTCAGAGTTTAATTTCAGTCGATGTTGTGTTTGCCTATCATCCTCTCGGAGTCGATAATATGGAGTATCAGTCAAGAATCGGTATACTTTACTAGAGTACCAGCCATGTGTAATTGACTTTCACTCTCCTCTCTGGCTCGCTAGCTTTGTGTCAAAATTAGAAATAATTAAAATCATTAATAAGGTGGCAGAATCGTTAGCGAGCCAGACAAAGTGTTGAGTGTCATTTCTTCCGGGTTTACATTTTGAGTTCAACTTTCGTCAAGGTGAACTTTGCCTCTCATCCTTTCCGGAACGATAAAATAAAGTACCAGTCAAATGTTGAAGTCAAAGTAATAGACTTACCCCTTTTCCTCAAAATTGTATACCTTGTCGCAAGATCAAAAAGTTTAAGTATCATTATTATATAATGCAACGTGCTGGCAAGATTATTAGCGCGTTAGAATAAATACCTAGCAGCATTTCTTGTGGCTCTTTACATTCTCACTTTCACTTCTACCGAGGTCGACTATGATTTTCATCCTCTCAGATTTCATAAAATAGAATACCAGTCGAGTACTGGGGTTGATGAAACTGTGATGACCTTGTACCAAAATTAGAAAAAAAAATAGTTATTATTAAGGTCACAAGATTATAATATCGTTTGCGCATCGAACAAATTGTTTAACAATTCTTCCAGCTCTCTCATCAACCACCTTTCGTGATTGCCGAAATAGAGTAGACTTCAATTTCTATGGTTGATGTAATCGCCTTGCACACTCCCCGCAAAACATTAGCCTTTGTGCCAATTTTAGAAAAGAATGTTCATTATTAGGAAAACGACGTCGGTATAGTGGAAACTTTAGGCTTCAAAATAATGTATAGTCATATGTTCCGGCTCTTTACTTTGAGAGTCCAAATCAGCGAGACCGAATTGCCTTTCAGCCTTACGGGGATGATGAAATATGTACCATAGAACACTGGGGTCAATGTAATCGAGGTACCCACTCAACCGAAATTGTTGGATTTGTGCCAAACACTGATATCATTACTATTGTTGTTGCTGCTGTCATTATTATTACAATGCAAAGATCGATTTTACCTTTCATTCTTTCAAAGTGACAAGTTCAACAAGCATAGTTCTGCAGTGTTTACAAATTCGCAGTAGCCCACAGCATGGAGGGGCTCTGAGTGGACAAAGTCAGAAAGACGCTTATAAATACCAAGTTAATATATTAAATGTAGTAACTGGGGAAGTAGAAAACTCGACTTAAGCAAGCCACGCCCATTCCTTAAATTCAAGAAAAATAGAAAGAAAATATCAGCTGTAATAACTAAACCAAGATGTTAGAAGGCGTTATAGACAAATTCAGTTGATGAATATGTAGGCTATCAAATATATATATATATATATATATATATATATATATATATATATATATATATATATATATATATATATATATATATATATAAAATGTAACAATCATTGCCAGCATCTCTTACTTCTTTGGAGTAGAGTGCATATCATTTTTTAAACATATGTAGGAATTAAAAGAACTTATTGATTATATGCGTTTTGCTCCATTTATTATATATATATATATATATATATATACACGTGTGTGATTTGTAGCAGGAAATTCCTCCGTCATGCAGGCCTGGTCAGCCATCAGAGGAGTCACAGAAATCAAACCCTTGTAAACTGCGGTACGGCTGTTGTTCACAACAAAACATGTGCAACCAGTGGAAAGGTGTGCCGTTGAGTTGGAGGATTAAAAGACATGTCAAAAGAATTCATCCTGTGATACCGGTTCTTTCTGCCAGGCAGCACATTTGTGCATTGTGCAATAAAATGTAAATCATTGCCAGGTTGGAAAAGTCATATAAGGGCCTGGCATTACATTATCAATGACCCATTTAAATTATTCTTTCTAGCAATGGCTTTGCTCGTATACGAGATAGCAGCCATTGTGTGTGTGTGTATGTGTGTGTAAGTATGTATGTGTGTACTATACATGTACGTATGTATGTGAAAGCACTTGTGTGTGCTTATAGAAAAGATTTAAACCTTAGTGAGTAATAGGTGGAAAATGAAATTGAAGCAATTTAATGTAGACTAATGAGATTTTGCTACTAGAATAAAAGTATTTATACTAAATCGAGAATGGAGATTCCCAGTTTGCACTCAGAATTGTTCCAGTACGTCAGAATTTGCACTTATGCGCATGCGCAAGATTATAACTATACTTATTGCTAGTTATAGACAGTATTATAAAATGTTCCAAATGAAAGCTGTCTTAATTCAAAATTAAAGAAATGACAGCAATAAAACAAACGATGAGAATGTTCATTATTTAGTTTAGCAATAGATGACGCTGGTGTATTGTGTGCAAGCACCAAATACCTCAGTTTGGTCGTTTGCGCTGCTGTCGCGTTTGGTATGTGGATCTCTCGCTCTGCATGATTACTGTTTTAACTGTGTTCATTGTGTTAGGTCATGAATATGTGAGGCTGAGTGAATCATCCAGACAACTTTTGTTATGTCTGTGGAAAATTTGCTTCTCGTGACCAGAGGAAGAACATTGCCACCAAATTAAAAACTGCCTATAAATATTATTTCGGGTGTAAAGTTGAGGACCAAGACAAGTGGTGGGCATCTCATAACACAGTGACTGAATGGAAAACGGAAGGGAATGCCTTTTGCTGTACCAATAGTATGGCGTGAGCCAACCAATCATGTCTCTGATTGTTACTTTTGCATGATTGATACTAGTGGTTTCTTAAAGAAAACCAAAGCAAAAATTCTGTACGCAGATTGTAAGTCGACTCTAAAACCGGTCCCATATGTCTTCGAGAAACCTGTCCCAGTTCCTCTTTCACATAATTCACTTCAAAACCTTGACATGTCGCACGATGAACCTTCTCATTTTCCTATCGATGATGTGTACTTTCTTGATTCTAATGAAAATGAGCCACGCTTGTTTAATTAATCAGAGCATAAGTGGAATTATTTGTGGTGATTTAAAGGTAATTTCCCTCTTCCTAGGACTGGAACTGGGATATACCAAAAATATGTGCTTCTTTTGTGTTTGGAACAGCCGCGACGACGGTAAACATTACACTGTAAAAGACTGGCCTAAAAGAGATGAGCACATAGTTTGTCAGTACAATGTGCAGCATATTCCAATGGTTGGCCCGCAAAAGATCTTCCTTCCACCTATTCACATCGAACTCGGCCTCATGAAAATCTTCGTAAAAGCAATGACACACGGTGGCTGTGGCTTCCAGGGCTTAAAAGTAGAATTTGGTGCAGAGAAAAGTGACGCTAAACTGAAAGCAGGCATTTTCATTTGACCCGAGATCAGAGAATTGATATCTGATGGCAAATTCAATGGCAAACTGAATCTAGTTGCGCTGACAGCATGGGAGTCATTCGTGTTAATTGTACAGAACTTTCTTGGGAATGATAGAGCTGAAAACTATGCTGATTCAATAAATAACAAGTTAACACCGTATGAAGGAATTGGATGCCAAATGTCCCTTAAAATGCACTTCTTTCATTCACATCTCGATTTTTTTCCAACGAATATTCGTGCCGTTAGTGATGAGCATGATGAGAAGTTCCACCAGGATATATCTGAGATAGAAACGAGGTATCAAGGCCGGGTCAATCCACACATTCTTCACTACTGCGGATCATTGTACGAGAGACTAGCACGACGCATAAGCGCAAGAGAAAGTGTCTCAAACATTTCTGAGCTGAGCATATCAAAAATAAAGTTTGTATTCCATTAACATAAATATACTATGTACCATTATGTTATAATACTATTTGCTTTGAACATAAATATATCATATACAGTAATAATATACTGTTATAATAATTATTTACCTTGAACTTAACTACTCCTGATACTAATATAGTATTAATATATAATTATGCGCATAACTCAAAATCCTGACGTGCTACAGCAATTCTGAGTTCTGAATCGGAATCAGCGTACTCGATCTGGTTTAGTAAATCACTATTTGTCTGGGTAGCAGACATTACATTTTTTTCGTTGTCCAGTGTTTCAAACATGACACAAAAATAGTATGCTTAAAAATAAAATTTAAGGGAAAAGATAGTTGGATAAAAATAAGGAAGGACTTAGGGACCAGGTTGGAATATGGTTCTATGGGGGAGTGACAAAAGGTGGAGGTGGTTGGGTGTGAGTGCATGCATAGGAGGTTATTCGTGTATAGAAACTGGCGTTGGGGAAATGTGTGTGTGTGTGTGTGTGTGTGTGTGTGTGTGTGGGTGTGTGTTTGTATGTGTGTGTATGTGTATGTGTCTGTGTCAGTGTTTGTGTCTGTGTGGTGGTATGGAGTTCATCTGGGTTTTTTTTTTTAGCTTGTGTACAGCCGGGTGGAGGCATGCAATTGTTCGGAGATCTTCACGAAAGAGTTCATGTGTGCTGTCTATGTTTTCTGGTGTTTTGTTATTAATGAGTCATATGATATCGATGTGCCTTCAAAGAGGCATGTTCCTCGTATACACGCGCTTAATCTTCTTTGATCCAAAAGATCATCACATGACTGGCAAGTCCGAAAGCAGATTCGCCGAACTTCAGGCAAAATTGCAGCCATATTGATCAAATTTGTTAGTCATTGTACTAAAATGAATGATCCCTTCTAGCACATGATAGAGACCAATTTGATATTCAGTTAGAATACAACATTCCTGAATGCGAGTAAAGCAGATAGTACGGAATCTATTTACAGAATAAATTTAAAGGTCGGCTGTAGATAAATCAGAGTTTGCTGCCCGCGCATTTTATTTGAACCATAAAATGAGAGCACGTACGTCTAGAAAATTTCTGATAAGCCGTATAAGTTTTGTATACGTATATATTAATATACTATTATTTCATCAGTATTATTACTATCATGGTTTTAATGTATTTTGTTACATTTACAATATATGCTTGTATCTATTGCATCATGTGACATTGGCGTTGGTCTACTTTACTAAGTTGAACTTCAATACAAACATGAATGATATTCGCTTAAATTAAGTATTTTCCCTAAAACCTAAAGAAAAATATCTTAGAAATGCAATAGAGTACGAGTTATCAATTTCTTACATGATATATCATGTGCAACTGACTGAATCATCCAAATAAGACGCTTATCTGCGATATTTCATTGAGAGTGAATCTGCACGATCGTATTGGTTGTTTTATGACTCGTTAACATTCTAACATATGCTTCTCGTAACTCATTCATGGAGATGAAAAGTACTTCTGCGTGTAGCCATAGTCATGTATACACACATACACAAGCGCGCACTCACGTATATACACACATACATACATTCACACAACACACGCACATACACACATATATACATATACGCGCGTGTGTCTGTCAGTGTACGTGTCCTTGTATATATATATATGTATCGCAAGATTGTGGTTTCGATGCTTAGACTGATTCCTGCGTTGCGATTTTGAGCAAAACATTTGATCACAAGTTTATTTGTGATCACTTCGACACCTGACTGCACCTGTTCACGCAACATCGGTTTGATGGAGAAAGTTATCTGGTGTACAGCACATGCATTTAATCACAATAAACAAAGTGTCTGTGCAGGTCGTTAGGCAAAAACTGAAAACTCATAAGTCACGTTCGATATGAGATCATATATATATATATATATATATATATATATATATATATATATATATATATATATATATATATATATATATATATATATATATATATATACATACATATATATATACATATATATATATATATATATACATACACACACACACCCACCCACCCACACACACACACACACACACACACACACACACACACACACACACACACACACACATATATATATATATATATATATTATTATTGTTATTTTTACTTTTATTGTCATCATCATCATCTTTATTATTATATTCTTGAACGCCACGCATCCAATTCCAAGTATATATATATATATTTATACAGGGTGCGTAAGATATTTGAGGCTAGATTTATGTTTATAAAAAGAAAAGGATATCTAATAACAGATAATAACTTTATTTATCAAAAAAAACACTATGAGGATATAAATAAACCATCTTTTCTATGTTATTCCATAAAGACACCTTCAGCGTCAACAACTACTTCTATATGAGATCTAAATTATCTGTATGCTCGAATCAAGTGGTCCTGGTTCATTTTGGACATTATTCTGACTATGACAGCTTTGATGCAATCTTTGGTATTATGGGCATGTTTACTGATTCTCTCGCAACTATGCTCCACATGTAATACTCCAATGCATTGATATCTGGGGAATTATTAGGCCAAATGTTAGGGGTTATGTGATCATGAAAATTTTCAACCATCCATTCTTGTTGCTAGAGACATGTGTGACAGTGCAGAGTCTTACTGAAGCATACATGGCCTTCTATTGCATAGACTGTCTATCCAAGGTTTAACAATTATTTCCAGGATCTCAATGTAGTCGACAGAGCTAACTCTAGGGGCTTGTGGAAAAAAATAAGGAACCATCACATGTCCTTCATTACTGACAACCCCCAAAAGCATGGCAGTTGCAGGGAATTTAGTAGGCATCACACTTGGAACTTCAGAAGAGTCTGCACACAACCATCTGTCATTTCTTCCATTAACTCTCTCGTTTGAGAAAAACCAAATCAAACCTTCTGCTGGATCTTTCAGTTTGTTTAAGATCTATCTAACATAGTGATATTCCTTTGCTTTTTCTGAGAAATTAACCTTCCCTCATCATATAAGACTTATATCTGATGTCTTCGTGGACAACATTTCTAACTGTTTCTTCTGACATGTGGAAATCTTTTGCAATCGACCTCATGGACTTTCTGGGATTCTAATCAACAGCATGTTGAACTTGATGGATAAATTCAGGTTTCGTGATGATTTCAGAAAGTTTAGAATGATTTTTATGCTTTAATATTGGTGATACATTTCCATCTTCAGTCTCTAGCTCCTTACAAACGTTGTAGACGAAAGATCTAGCGACTTGAGATATTTTTAAATCACTATACTAACTCTTTATAACAAAAAGAATAGCATGCCTCTTAATGTCTCGAGTAAAGATTATACAGAGTTAGCAAAAAATGCACCAATGACCCAAAAAACGTATGTCCTCAGATATCTTACGCACCCTGAATATTCTTTGTAAGTCTAGTACTTATACTATTGATCACTTTGTAGAACCATTAAGTTACGGAGATAGCCACAGCAGTATCGGTTGTCAAGCTATGGGTGGGGGACACAAAGACAGACATACATACGCATAAATAAATATATATATATATATATATATATATATATATATATATATATATATATATATGTGTGTGTGTGTGTGTGTGTGTGTGTGTATATGTATGTGCGTGTATATACGACAGGATTCTTTCAGTCTCCGTCAACCAAATCCACTCGGCACGAGGCTAAGGTAGAAGACGCCTGCCCAAGCTGTCAGGCAGTGGAACTGAACCCAGACTCATGTGGTAGGGAAGCAAGCTTCTTGCCACACAGACACGACTGCGCCTATATATATATATATATATATATATATATATATATATATATATATATATATATATATATATATATATATATATATATATATATATATATATATATATATATATATATATATATATATATATATATAAACAGTGTGTGGTGGGTAAATCGTTGCCATTTTATATCTTTAATTTCGCTTATGAGCATTGTTTGTTTTTTTTTTATTTCTCGACTACACAGTATAGGGTGGGCAACGTCTGTGAGAAAAACTACATCATGATGCAATTTAGAAACGGCATAATATACTTCTTGGCATTCGCGCTGGAAGCTCTAATACTTACATTTGAGAGTATTTTGATGTCCATCTGAGGCCAGTGCAATCCGAAGACGTGTGCCGAGAGTGATAAATGTCAAATATCCGGTGTATGGAGTGATCATCTCCTCACACTGAGCCCTACATCAAGTGCCTGGAGGACGTAGTGATGCCCTGGATCAAGTGGGTAGCAACAGGACTCTCCACCATTCCACACACGCAAGAGAGCCCAGTCATGGCAATCAGACAATTTCTGCGACCGCATCAACTCTAAAACCTGATCACAAACTCCCAAGATTGCAGATTATGTGTGGGGCGCAGTTGAGCTAGAGACCAACAAAACTCCTTGTAACGCCATAGAAGAAATTAAGGCAAGGATTATGGCAGAATTCACCATCCTAAACACTTAGACCATCCAGAATTGTTATTGGGGACTCCGAAGTCGTCTGGGGACCGCGGTTGAAGCCAAAGGCGATTTTATTAAATAAATTTACTCTTTAGTATTTTAAGATATTTTTATGCAATTTTGGGAACTATATCTGTTAACATGAGATGTCAGTGTTATTTTCAGTTTTACTTAATTTAGACGACATTTTATTCACCGCAACCTGTATATATATATATAAAATTAAGATGCGCAATATTTAGTTTGCTCTGAGATATTAAATCGTTGAGATTGAACCACAAATCCAAATGCGTTGAATCTATGGTTTTTTTATGTATTGAATCATACAAACTGGAAGAATGGAATCAAGTGTACAAGGACAACTAAATCATGGAATATTTATGTCAAGTTATTTCATAAAATGTTTAGTCGTTTCGGCTACTCGTTTCATTATCATTTGCTGTTTATTTTAAAATAGTTTTCCTAATTAGCATTAATATAAATATATACCAAATATTCTCACGAAGAATGCTTCCAATATATAACTGCCATGAACTTGTAAGTGCACGAAGCGATTACCTTGCATATCACAGACAAAAGGTAAGAAATGTAGACAATATTACATTGAAAATGCTCAACAAACGACGGGTGATTGCGTAATTGCAATCAACTATAGAACATTTAAGCGAAAATTTTATCCATTATTACAGTTATAATGCATGTAAAAGAGACATTTCATTATTAAAAATGAACAACAACAAACACTCAACAGATAATCGGTGTTAATATCAGCAGGAATGGAACTAATGGACACAAGAGATATCAAACATTAAACAAAGTTTTAGAATATTTTCCTTCAAGGCACATCACTGAATACCTAATTCATCTCATTTAATATTCAAACCTGCGCGCACACATAGACATAGACATACACAAACACACACACACACACAAACACACAAACACACACACACACACACACACACACACACACACACACACACACACAGAGGCATACCGGTGCCTGTGCGCACACACACACAGACGCGCATACTCACATATAGGTACATCTGATAGAAAGATAGGAATTTAGCAAAGGCATTATATGTTGTGAACACGAGAAATACAATAATTGAAAATAAAATGACATCATGAATAATGGAAGGAAAGACTGAGTGCGGGCAATACAATAACCAGGTGATGCTGAATTTAGCAAATGTTTGAATATAGATTACCATAACATGGCATTCATGAAAAGTATAAGGTTGAAATGAAAATGAAATATTGACGAAGATAATATGAGAACATACCTGTAAGGATGTTATTTGCTCCACATCGATATATATGTAATACTAGTTATTTTGATAAATCTCTGACATTAAATTTTTAACCAGGCTCAATCACATAGAGTCGAGAGTAAAATTAGAAGAATTATGAAACTCAGCAATTGAACAACTGTTAAGGATTTTTTTAAGCATCAATATATGAAACTAGTTTTAACTATTTTAAACTGCTTCTCAATTCTAATGGGAACCATTGCCTATATTCCTATACTGAACATGTTAAAAAGAAAATTAAGTAATATCGCAACACCATAATTTTCATAATATGTCTTCCACTGCGAACCGCTAGAGTTTTACCCAAAAGAAATAGTAAATGCGACCACGTAGCTGAAGCAAAACACAACCATGATGAACAGCGTTACAAGTGTGCAATTAAGTGACCTATATTGCGGTAAACTCTGGATCTATTTATAAATCGACACGAAAAAGAGCGACACCCAAAATACAGGACAAAGCTATTACTTCTAAGTAAAAATTGGCTAATAAGTAACATAAAACATGTAGTAAAATCTTCATATATGCTTCCAAAAGAAACTCACTAGCAAGTGACAACTCTTTTAGTTTATCGGCATATCTTTAAGAATGGGATAAGGAGGGTTAAGCAAATGAGCGTTGCGGACATTTCCGAGTAATTCTAGCTATGGGGGCAGAAAAATACATCATTATTTATTAGCAGTGTTTTTTCTTCAGTATTTAGCAGCTCAATATGTTCTGCGAGGAAATATTTATATTTTAGCGTTAAAAAGGATACGCCAAAATTTGAAGCGATATATAAGCTACATAATGGATTATAACTATATGACTCTTAGTTGCTATTTGTGCTGCATGCAATAGTATCTCTGATAGCGCAGCACATTTTTGCTGACATATTATTCTGTGTGAAGTTTAGTTCGTTCGTAAAGCTTCGTCAGAATATACATTCGAGATAAATTTACTTAAGTTGCACATTGAGTTCTCTGTGCATGTACAGTGGAGCATGAGCGAACGTTTATGATATATGTAATGCGATTGATTAGGCGCAGGAACACATGTACATGTGTGCGCACGTGCGAGTATATATATATATATATATATATATATATATATATATATATATATATATATATATATATATATATATATATATATATATATATATATATATATGTATATGTATATATATATATGTGTGTGTGTATATATATATATATATATATATATATATATATATTTACGTAATTATGTGTGAACATATGTATTTATACATTTGTATGTATCTATGCATGCATGTATATATGTATATGTATAAAAATGTTTATATATATATATATATATATATATATGCATTTTTATAAACGAATTGTCAGTTAATCATTTTATTTGCGTAATGGTGCATATACAAGATTGTGTTTGCATTTAATATATGTATATGTTAGGAGTTCAATATTTTATGCGAATACACTCACTCATATTCAGTTTCAATTCACAACCGATAATATCAGCGAAGTTTCAAATTCACGTATGCTAATCACCTGAGATGAACGTTAATCTATTTATTTCTATGAAAAAATCTATAAATACACTTAACAATATGTTTAAATATATGTTTAAAAAGACTTTAACACAAGACTCTTTTAAATTTGAGTAACGCCACTAGTATTTACAGCATAGAAATACAAACATGTATATGTATAGGCATATATATATATATATATATATATATATATATATATATGTATATTGAAATATATATATATATATATATATATATATATATATATATATATATATATATATATATATATATATATATATATATATATATATATATATATATATATATATATATATATATATGCATTCATATATGTATGTATGCTTATATATATATAAATATATATCGACATCTGTATATATACATATACACATACTCACACACACACACACACACACGCACACACACACACACACACACACACATATATATATATATATATATATATATATATATATATATATATATATATATATTTACATGAATATCTATATGTGTGTGTGTGTATAGACATAAGTGTAAATATGTTTATATACGTGTGTATTTCTGCATTTGTATATACATATATGCACATATACATAAATATGTCCATGTCACTTACAGACGTACATGTGTACAAATATATTCCCGAACTCTTGTTATACGCGATACCTTATAAGTGAAGATAATGACATGTATCCAGTGTCAGAATGCAAAGAGCAGCCAGACAAATACAAAAATACAGGCAAATGAAATGCAATATACATAATCAGGTTCTTGTATCAGGAGATGTCGCCAAGAATACCAGCTGCAGAATCGATGAACAACTCAGATACGTACACGCCTGCATACGCAACATGCGTATATATAGTATGTAATTGTGTGAGTGCGAGTATGTATGAAAGCATAGTTTTAAGATTGAAAACTATATTGCATAAATGAAAAAAAAAAAAGCAAATAAAGAATAAAATACGATTTATTGTGTTCGTCTACAACCAAGCAGTTTTTTTCTTACTGTATACAAAGATGTTCGTTATACAATTTAAATACATAGCTCTTCCCAGACATAGAAAGCGCTGCATCGACAGGCATAGGCGCAGATTTGTAGACACACTCAAACACACGCGCAAACGTGCGCGCACGCATACACACGCAAGCAAGCATTTACCCACGCACACACTCGCACACACACATACACACACGCACACACACATACATATATGTATGTATGTATATATATATATATATATATATATATATATATATATATCTTTATATATGTATCGTCACACTCCGTCGATTGCGACGACGAGGTTTCCAGTTGATCCGATCGACGGAACAGCCTGCTCGTGAGATTAACATGCATGTGTGTGTACCCTTAACTTAGTTCTCGGGGATATTCCGCGTGACATAGAGTGTGACAAGGCTGGCCCTTTGAAATACAGGTACAACAGAAACAGGAACAGTGAAAGAAACAGTGCTGCATGGTCGCCAACACCCCCTGCCGGAGTCTCGTGGAGCTTTAGGTGTTTCCGCTCAATAGACACACACAACACCCGGTCTGGGAATCGAAACCGCAATCCTACGACTGCGGGTCTACTGCCCTAACCACTGGGACATTGCGCCTCTACTATATATATATATATATATATATATATATATATATATACATACACACACACACACACACATATATATATATATATATATATATATATATATATATATATATATATATATATATATATGTATGTATGTATGTATGTATGTATGCTCATTAAATATCAACATTATGTTGGTTTAAAAGTCAACAGCGCTGTCCTTTATCGATAGATTTAAAATGCCAACATCGATTTTATCAGACAAGAAAACCCATAACCCATATTTGGCATTCTAAAGAAAAAGCTTCATGGATTTTGAATGCAAGCGAATACATTCGGATTATTTGCTTAAACATAATACGGCTTGTTTTGCTTTGTATTTTCTTGTATATTTATATATCTCTTTAAAATATCAGAAATAAACTGTACATAGACTATATTTATAGTCACACTTATAGTTATGGGCAATAAAAACTGGGTACGCCTCCACGTAGAATATATATATATATATATATATATAGGAATTTCAACCATGTTTCGTGGTCTGCTACCACAACAGCTCCTTTATAGGATCCAGTTAGCTCAAGACATCATCAGGAGGAAACCACGTCCGGTTTCGGCCCCTACTCCTCTACCGTTTTGACGTGGCGGGGCCCCCCCTTTCGGAGGTGTCTTTAGCTCTGGTGTTGGGTGCATGTCTTCTTTCTTCTATTCCCTGGCCTCTTCGATGCAGCATCAACGAGTGTCAGCGTCCGACTGATCGTTTCTCTCCTTCCTGGTAGATTGTATAAGCCAGGTTCTCGAGCTTTTGTTCGTCGTCGCCTTTGAATTTGGTGGTCATTCTTGATACCTCGTTGTCGAATTTTTTATAACTTGCTGCGTCATTTGCTTTCGGCCACTTAATCTTTGTCTTCTTCACGCCTATCACTGTTTGTGACTGTTATAATTCAACTGTGGAATGTCCCTCGCTGTGGTTATTTTCCCGGAGGTTCTGACCACACGTCTTACTGTTCATCAACCCGCGCTGTTGAATTACTTTCTTCTGACATACCTTCCCTTGGTGGATTCTGAGCCCTATGTAACTAGCAAACACCTTTCCGCAGCAGCTGAATTCCTCGTCTACCAATCCTTTACCGCATCCTATTTTACTACACAAATACAAATATATTCTGATAAGTGTGTGTGTGTGTGTGTGTGTATGGGTGTGTCTCTTTCTGCATATATATTTTTACATATATTAAACAATCCTAGTTTGGAATTTGATCTCGACGTTGTTAAACGTTTCGGAGATAAAGAGTCGAATGCTGTCCGTGAGACTCGGTCCCACTTATACTGTAGATATGAAAAGTGTTCTACCATTGTACCAATCTGATCCTTCGAATTTCTTTATGTATCTATAAAAAAAAGGGTGAAAATGCGTTGAGAATTTATGAATAACAAGAAGAAAATATTTTCATTTATTGCAAGATAAGCAACCGGCTTCAATTTCTTTAAGACGATTTATACATGTTACAAGAAAAGTGAGAATTTTATCGAATCAAATTAATGTTCCATCAGAGCAGGTTGGAAAGACCGTTTTTTCTTATAAGTTTAAATGATTATAGTTGCGGTAAACAGTAATGAGTATTTTAGCAATGGTTTTTTTCTCACCTGTGCAGTAGTAGTAGTAGTTGTTGTTGTTGTTTTTACACACACACACACACACACATGTATATATATATATATATATATATATATATATATATTTCTACAAATTTAGATAGATAGAGAGAGAGATAGATAGATAGATAGATACATTTTTGCCAAACCGTTAGGTTGTGGACACGTAAACACACAAACGCCTGCTGACAAGAGGCTTTCAGGGACAAACACATAAGCAAATACACACACACACTCACACACACACACACACACACCGACACACACACACACACACACACACACCGACACCCCCCACACACACAAACACCCCCCACACACACACTTGCACACATGCATATATATACTGAACAGACTGTGTCCTCCACTATCCATGACCTCATCCCCCCTCCCATCTCCCTGCCACCGCCTCCAACCTTATTGTTCGTACCCCACGCAACCCCATCATTTACTTCCTCCCCAAAATTCATAAACCAAACAACCCTGGCCGCCCCATCGTCTCCGCCTGTAACTGCCCCACCGAGCTTATCTCAAAATACTTGGAACGTGTCCTTGCCCCCCCCCCCCTAGTAGCTTCTCTCCCTTCTCACATTCACGACACCAACCACGCGCTTCGTTTATTCAACTCTTTCTCCTTCCCTCCTGGTCCTTCTTTTCATCCTCGATATCCAGAGCCTCTATACGGTGATCCCTCACGACGAGGGGCTGCGTGCACTTACATATTTCCTCGACCTATGCCCCAACCCACAACCCGACACCTCCACACTCATTCGTCTGGCCGAACTTGTCCTCTCCCTTAACTGCTTCTCGTTCGCGGGTGACTTATACCAGCATGTTCTCGGGAGTGGCAATGGAAACGAGAATGGGCCCCAACTATACGAACTTGTTCGTTGGCTATGTTGGGGCCCAAATATTCTCAAGTTTCCCTAGTCCTACTCCCGAACTATACGGTCGTTATATTGACGACTGTATCGGTGCCACCTCATTCTCCCGCGAACATTTTGACTCGTTCCTCTCTTTTGTTCAATCCTTCCATCCTGCCCTCCACTTCTCCTGCACTATCTCTGACACCTCTGTCCCCTTTCTTGACATTTCGGTCAGCATCCATCACTCCACTCTTAGCACCTCCATCCACTACAAACACACAGACTCACACTCTCATCTTAACTTTTCCTCCTCCCACTCTAAACAAAAAAAGAGAAAGAAAAGGCCATGATAGATCGCTCAACACAACATTCAATTTTTTTTTCCGTGTTTTTCTCCTTGTTCTTCTCCTTATTCTCTCTGTTGAAAAGCGTAGCTCGAAACGTTAAAGACTTTCTCTATTCCCGAGCGTTAAACTAATACATCCTTTTGTTGTTAACACCACCTGTCCTCGTCTGTTGTTTTTTTTTCGTAAATTCTCCTATATATATATATATATATATATATATATATATATATATATATATATATATCCTAAATAGGGGCTGTCAATCCAACCCACTAAGGGATAATATCTATCCCATATACTGCCGGAAGAATACCTAATTATTAATACACTAGTGTTTTTTCAATAAATGGGTGTAGATAAAAAGATATTTTACCATTTATTTATAGAGCAATAAGAAAATAGAGGAGAACAGATGGTATTCATCAACTTAACTAATGCGTATGTACCAAGGAACATGTATGTACATAAATGTTTATGCATACACATGTGTATGTATGTGAGGGTGGATATATATATATGTGTCCTCCTCATGTATAATAACAATAATAATTGATTCATTTGTGTGCATGTATGGACATTTGTGTATGGACATTTAAATGTACATATATGTATTTATGTACTTATGCTTATTTATGTATATCTATGTATACGTTAATGTATGCATATATATATGTGGGTTTTTACGGTTTTTATATTTTATATTTGGATATTTTTAACCTGACCTTATGAACATTATCAAATCTCTAAAGAGGCCTAGAGAATCATCCATGTACCTCTATTTCATCTATTTCATCCATTAATTACTTCAGCCTACTGGACTTATATAGATAGAATGGGGCATGTCACACTAGATTGAAACAGCTGTAAGTCATTATCTCATTTTCTGTCGCTATATATCATTTTTTTTTAATTACTGATATGACATAGTATATCGCACGTGTTTGTATATTGTTATTATTGTCCTTTTAGTAAACAAATAAACAAGTAAATTGACAAAATACAATATTTCAAAGTTGATGAATATCACCTATTCCCCTCCATTTTGTTATTGCTATATAAGTATATATATATATATATATATATATATATATATATCGGTGTGTGTGTGGGTGTGTATGTGTGTATGCGCGTGTGTATGTATCTATCTCTGTGTACTAGAAATATTCTAATTCGTCTCATATAATGGATCGTGAATTTGATACATATGGGAATTCCACAAATAAAATATATGGCGAGAGCAAACTACTCCAGTGCATAGATACATAGATATATTTATACACTATCAAGAGGAAGATGGAATGCAGGAAAATAAAAACGAAACATTTGATTGTAACAAATGTTGAGTTTAATTTTTGTTTCGTGTATTTTTCTGGGTTTCAAGTAAATACTACATTATTTCTGCAAATCTGCAATCTTTGCTGACACACTATTTATATATACTTCCGGCAAATTATGTACATTTCACTGAATAAGAAATAAATAAAATTTTTGCGTGCGATTTACATTCTTCTACATATGGAAAATATATATGAGCTTGTGTGTCTTTGCATGTGTGTGTGTGTGTGTGTGCGTACTTGTTTGTGTCTTCTAGAACACACAGAATACATATATTCTTATATATACTTTCATGTGTGTGTGTGAGTGTGTTTGTGTGAGTGTGTGTGTGTGCGTGTGTGTAAGCTGTGTTTAGTATTATATGAAAACAGACAAATCTTATTTCAAGGATCTCTCAATCAGTTGATAATGTTAAGTAGAATACAGCATTTAATTATTTTTTATGAAATACGTTCCTATATAGTTCGACGTTACACAGAATCCAGAACATTGTAAAATAACAGAAATAATAAATTGTACTCAATACATGATCTTGGGCTAAATAAATTTGTTTACTTCAACTGAAATTCCGACAAGTATTCGACTTTCCTTATCTACGTTGTTACAGTATTTAACCATCTTTTAGTTTAAATAAGTACATGCTTACATTGTATGCCACATATGAACTACCATTTTCCTTCTTCTCCAATTTAAATGTCTGTATTTATATGTATGTGTATGTATATAAGACTAAGACTCTGTGTGGGTGTGCATGTGTCCTTTTGATATTCATTACTTATAAACACACTCTACAAAACCTCTGAATAAAGTCGGTGAGATATCTCAAACTCAAAAGTGCATACAATAAAAAACCCTCATCAATGACAAGAAACTAAAGCAAAATGAAATAAAAATGAAAGAAGGGAAGATCGCGCAGGCACAGGAAAGTGAGGTGTTTCAATTGTTTAATCGTTTGTAGCCAACATGAATTGGAAGAACTTATTCGTCGTTATGGTCTCCTTGAAAATAAATCTGCAAATTTGTGACTCCTTTATGTCTCCAGTTTTGGTATATTCTCTCTCTATTTGATAGCTGCCGTTCTGTATATTCATACGAAGATAAGGTGGGTAGATTGCTACAGTTTCCTATGCATCAGTATGCATTATAATCGGCTCGTGTCAATTTGTTTCATACTTGTAATATTCGAGTTACTTTTATAAATATCATTGACTTATTGTACCTACACTAATCACTCAACGCATAGCCCCCCACACACACACACACACCTGCATATCTACATAATGCCGAGAATATTTGAGGACATATTTTGTAATTTGATAGAACATCTCCAATCGAGCAAAAATCAAATGTATTTTCATAAAAAGTTTGTGCAGATACTGTCGATAACATACGTTTACTCTATAAATATGCTTCATCTTCCATGACAGCAATAACGCGAGACTGGAATTATTGCCAAACCTACACTAATTGGTCCTTATTAACTTTGGACATCACCGAGGTAATGCCAGCCTTCGTTGAAGCAATGGTAGCGTGAGGATATTGTCTAGTTTCCCTTTCAACAACGCTCTTAACGTAGTAGTCTTTGGGATTGTAATCATGTGAGTTTGAAAGACACAATTTTGGTGTTACAGCATCGTAAATATTTTCTAACATCCATACTTGGATTGCGGTGACTGAGTTAGACTGTGCTGAGTTCCATTAACATATGTATGACCTTGCACTGCGTACAGCAAGCATTCATAGCTTAACAGCAGTCTCATGTGGAGAGATATGAGGTAGCATGACATGACTTTTGCTACTCACCACTCCTAAAACCATCTCTGTTACTCAAAACAAACTTAGTGTGCATTAGATTGGGTATATGAGAAAGATCTGGACATAGCCGTTTGTCATATATTCTATTAGAGATTTGGGTCGTGTCGAATTTTTTGGCAACCGTGAAGAAAATAATGCCATGTTCATGAGGTTTTTAACGTTAATTAACCATTTGGTACGGATCAAATTGTGTTCATGTGTCCTTGCAGGTAAGAATAATCGTCTTCCCATTGTATACGACACCAGTAGTTCTTGGCGATGCTGTCGTTGATTTTCCTGGATCAACATCGATAGTTTTGAAACTCGTGGATGAATTGTGGCGACATTATAGTTTCCGAATATTTGGAATGTTTCTTTATCCTTTCGATACAGTTGAAATAATCTAGCTTGAGGCATCCAGTTCCACCTGAACTTTGTATCCCAAAAAATCTTGCAAAACCTAGAATGACAGCAATTTCTAAATCGCCATGTTCCAACATAAAGCAACAATGACTGCATGTCTTCACATTTCTTCTGTTATCAATTTATCTGCCATTGAAGCTACGAAAGAAATAATATGGTTTGATGAGAGTAATATACAGAAAACATATGTCCTCAAAAACTCTTTGCACTTTGTGAATATGTGTATGTGAGTGTGTGGCAGTGTGTATATATGTTTATATATATATATATATATATATATATATATATATATATATGTGTGTGTGTGTGTGTGTGTGTGTGTGTGTGTGTGTGTGTGTGTGTGTGTGTGTGTGTGTATGTGTGTGTGTGTG
Source organism: Octopus bimaculoides (assembly GCF_046866305.1). Taxonomy (NCBI): domain Eukaryota; kingdom Metazoa; phylum Mollusca; class Cephalopoda; order Octopoda; family Octopodidae; genus Octopus; species Octopus bimaculoides. The sequence continues at coordinate 35,834,809 of NC_142930.1, read as the reverse complement.
TTCGTATGCGTGTGTGTGTGTGTGTGTGTGTGTGTAGTTTATTGATTAAATTCTCATATGTTAATTAGAAACTATATTTTACTTGATTATTGATCGAAAGTAACTAATCATAACACGTAATTAGTCTATACATTCAACTTCACTGCGTGAAAATTATTTATTTATAATTAGTTATCTCTATGTTATAATAGCTAAAAATTTCTCATACATAGACATTTCAAACCTTACACTGGAGAACATGGTTTTTATTGTCTGGTGTTGAAGTAATGTCTACAACACCATTTTTAAAATGAAATGCATTTTGACCTATCACCTCAAGATTTTTCACAAACTCAAAATGACCTTTGTCCAATATTTCTGGTATTATCACCATTTCTAAGGATAGATTCGACTTCATCAAATGCAGATCCATGCATGTATCTTGACATAACTTTGCATAATTTTGAAAACATAATTTTTCATTGTCTTTTAAAGTAAATGCAATACATATAGAAATAAAAGAAAAAAGTGGAAATAAAAGTTATGATATAAGTACCTTCAGTAACTGAAAAGCATCAAAATTGAGCGACTTTCACTATTCTCAATCTACCCAGTTTTAAATGTCATGGTAATGACAGAAATATCCTTTATACCATTAGATATAATAAATTACACATTTTTTTAGTCGGTGACATCATACATGTTTCATATATATATAGAATTTGCTGTATTTATCTGCATATATGCAAACGTTCTGTCTGATTTTTTTGTGGCTATCATTGCAAACCAGCTGAGATATGTTTTGTCGAACCTTTAGGACTTAACCATCAGACGTTGTCACCTGAACTTTCCTTTCTGATTTACATATTATTTGTTAGCCTCCAAATACTGTGGCTTTGATCATAATCTTTATCATTAGAATAAGAGCCGTTGTTATAAACCTTAATCATGTGGCGTGAAGACACACATACACACACACACACACACACTCAAAAGCATATATACATACCTACATATAATCAATAAGTTCCTTTAATTCCTACATATGTTTCAAAATATACGTGCACTCTACTCCAAAGAAGTAAAAGGTGCTGGAATTGCACATTAATTCATCGTCAGTGTACCAACATACCAAAGCAAGACATGCGTTAAACGCTAAGGTTGCGCACGAGTTATAACATTATATAGCTAAGTAAATGACCGTTAGAAACAAGAACGCTGGTTTGCAGGGAGCTATTAAGGGAGAGAGGCTATGAACGCTATACTAAAAGTTTAAATTAGTGGAGGGCATAATGGACCGGAGTTAAATCCAGAAATCTAAAGTTTAAAAAAATAAATAAAAACCAAGAAACGCGTTGGTATCGAATAATTGGTATCGAATAATTCTTAATGTCTTGAGTGGCTGTCTTGATCTCGGTTTCAAAGCATGAGAAGGCACGGTGTTCATGTTGTATTTACATGAATTAGAAAGTTCATTCGGTCTTTTCGGGACTTCAACTATTGAAGTTAATTAATTGTACTGTAATAGCAATTATAGCAACATTAAGGATTACTGTGGATTTCCCTTTCCCAGAATTTTTGGAAGGCAGTTCTAACCTTCTAATTAGGAGATGACTGTGATCAGTGGCGTATTTACTAAGTTACCACATTTTACATAATGAATATAATTGGCATAATTCAATTGAAATACAGCACCACAGTTGTCAAGTTATTCCCTTTCCTTGAGAATAAAACAATCTGAAATTTCACCCAATTGACATCGTAGAATTTTACACTCTGATGTGTGTGTGTTTGTGTGTATATATGTATGTATATGTATATACATATTTGTGCATGCGTGTGTCTGTGTGTGTATGTGAGTGTGTATGCGTGCGTATATGTATGCATATGTGTAGAAATGCGTATATACATGAACAGTAACATATCGATAAACATGTTATTGCATGACAACACACATATGCAAACACACATTTATGTTGACCTGCTTAGAGACATTAAAGTTTCATGCGCGCCGCCATTCTATCATGCCCAAGTGCAGATGAAATTCGCAAAAATTATTTTGCTTTTCGTTTGAATTTTTTGTATATAAAACGAATAATTATATAAACAATTTACAATTATGCATTCATGTATATATGGATAGCCAGACAGGGAAGCAGAGAGAGTGAGAGAGATGCATAATTATTCATGACAACCATTTTTACTAGCAGTACTTCTTGCAGCTGACACAGGAATACAACGTTTTACACGACCCTCTTGACTCTAATTACAGAAATTGCACCGATGTGTTACTTAAAATCAATAATCGCTATTTATTTGAAGAAACCGCACTCATAAGAGTTCTCAAATACCGTCAAAATGTTTTAATGCATAATAATATAACCTCGATATATCTCAATATGTAACTGTTTGCATTTGTCATTGAGTTCTATGGACGCGCAACAGGGAGTATAGGAAAAATTCGTTTATATTATTTTACAGTTGTCATAGTTAGGACTCGAGTGAATTTAAATAAATTAGACCATCGTAAAATACAATATATCTTTGTTTTTTACGATTTAGGCAAGCGGTGTTTGTGTGCGTTTTGTGTCAATTTTGCTTCCAAACTTTCCAAGACTAATGGTCAACATTGAATTTAATTTGCAGAAACGTCAGATCAAATCTAATGTAAAGATATGTGTGTGTATGCTGTGCGTGTGTGTGGTTTTGTGTGTTCCCACTCATGTTTACTTCTACACGTGATTGTGTCTCGAGGTGTGTCTGTGTGCATTGGCCATCCGTCGCCTCTTGAAGGGTTCCGACTCTTGTTCAGGGCCAGTTGGTCTCAGAACTCTAGGGAGTTACTTGTCATCCTGTTAAGATTTATGGGTGTAAGCTTTTATTTTCGTCAGGTGAAGGTGAGGAGAGAAAAGGAAAAGTGTGTGTGTAAACTCGCGCGTAGGAGAATGCCATTGCTATATCTGCATATACATACTATCGCAATCATACACAAGCTTCGGGTCAGTCTCACTGCGTGGTACTTTTGGTTAGTGACCTGCACTATAGTCTCTGGCCGACAAAAGCCTTATAAATACTGCGGTCGATTGTTTTACCCCTTCATGGCGGTTCCCCAGCATGGGCAGAAACAAATGACTGAATCAAGTAATATACATATATATACACGAGTAGAAATATAGGAAAAATAGAAGTGTAGTTTGCACTGAGAATAGTTAAAATATTTTTTATAGATATATTTCAAACTTTAACCGGTATCTCAGTTTACACTAATCTTCAAAATGTTCAAGTAGAAAGACGTGGCTTATGTTGCAACTGTCTTGCTTCTGGCTAGTGTTTGAAGTTTGCCCTGCTTTTATATGGAGTTCATTGTTGAAATTAGTATATGTTTTGAATAGGATTTGATTGGTAGAGGATAGTCACATGACTGGTCTTAGAAACTTAGAAAAAATTCTAAGACCAGTCATGTGACTATCCTCTACCAATCAAATCCTATTTCAAAACATATACTAATTTGAACCATGAAATCACTATAAAAATAGGGCAAGCTTGAAACGCTAGTCAGAAGCAACCCAACTTGATGAAAGTCGCTTCGGAATTTGTAGGTGTTGATTTCGTTAGAACGTAAGTTAAATGGTTATACACTGTTATTATGTATTGTTGTAGGTTTCCCCGTGCGGGTGAACCAGGATGAGTTAAAATGTTAAATGTTTGAATTGTTAAACTCTTGAATTTCTGTCGGTGTGTGGGTGCCTGTTTTTGGAAAATTGGTTCTTCCCCATTATGGGTGAAGTGGAAAAAAGAGGAGAAATGGAATTTATCGCAAGTTATGCATCTGCAACCACAAAAGGTATTACGGCCAACCCCCTTGAAGTTCGTGAGATAAAAATTGACGCAAAGGAATGGAAAGAGGAAACAAATTGTAACAAGAGGAAGGGGCCAGCTTAAAGCTGACCCCACCAGAAGAAGTGACGAAGAATGTAGCAAGGAAGACTGTTGTGTACCGTACGTTATTAACCGCTACCAAAAAAAATAGAGATTGCTCCGATAGAGGCAATTGAGGAATATCTACGTGACGCAAAAGGATCAACCACCTTCTATACACGTGGAAGAAAATACGGAACAGAAGAGCTTAGGTTCTCCAATGAGGAGGACGCTACTAACCGCTCCACTGAGCGAATAAGAACACAACAGTAGGTGCTACTGCCGATGTACAGTGGCAAACGTGTTGCCAGAATGAGAGTCTGCAGAGTACCCCACGAGATCGAAGAGGCATCGCTGGTGGAAGCAGTCATGCTTGGAATGGAGGGAGATGCAAGGATTCTGACGATAACCTGAATGAAGGAAGTCAGTTGTTGGGGCTACGGCCTAGAAATCACAATTCAAGTTGGCTTAAAATACCTACATGGAATTGTACAAAAGATTCTTCTTCCGGAAGACATTACGCTAAGAGTAGTGGTGGAGGTAAGACCTCTAACATGATTTCTATGTAAACAAAAAGGACACAAGAAAGCAACGTGCCCTCAGCAAGAAGTAGAGGAACAACAACGGGAAGAGCAGACAGCCGAAGTTGGAGGGTCGGAAACAGAGGAAAATGAAGAGGAAACATTTATCGTTGTAAATAAGCGAAAGAGAAAAGAGCGGTTGGGCTCTCCGACAGAGAACCAAAAACAAAAGGAGGAAATAGAGGAGAAAATAGAGGGGATACAGAGGAACTGGTCCGATATACCAGCAGTAGTATCACAACATAGGGTGGAGGATATAATGGTGGGCGATCGTGGTTATGTACAGACGGTGGAAACAAAGGAAACAAAGGAAACAACTAGCCCGGACAGTTCAAGTCTGGGGAATGAACAATTAAATGCCAATAAGAAAAGGTGGCATGTAGTAACATATTTAAAAAGTACCGCCATCGTGCGGAACATAATGAAGTTTAAAGGTGCCATAAGGATTATATAACCAGCTGAACGTTACTCGGAACACATAAAGGGAGTGGTGATTGCCAAGGAAAGGTATAAAAGGTTAAAAGAACTGTTAAAAGGTGATGTGAACCCTTTGGGGGAAGAAATTGAATTTGAAGAACTACCAAAAGTAGTTACATACGAGGAGTTAATGCCTCCAATGAATGGTAATAAAGGAGTACTTTAAAAGACAAAAAAGAAATAGT
>NC_142930.1:35819669-35824669 GCF_046866305.1 Octopus bimaculoides | reverse complement strand
TTGCTTTTCCGAATTTGTATTTCTCAAGAATGGACTTTGTAAGGAGCTTCTTTGATTATGAGTACGCACTGAATATAAACTGTGAATATGTACAAGAAACTTTTCCTCCTAAGGAGGTTTTCACGAAGCGACATTGAAATGCAAGACTTTTTCCTTTAAAATCAACTGCAACTGGTGAGATTCGCGACTCTGTTCTATCTTTAAGAGATGAGGAATTTTGTACATTATTTACATGATTTACATTATTTACATTTGACGGCTATTTGGCCTCATCTTGTTTGTTGTTAACACAACTCTATTCGTATGCAAATGGTCTGGCATACAGAGTATTGTGGCACATAGAAGTGGTGTACTACGTCGATAGTTTTCTTGGAGTGTGTGCTTTATGTACGCAGTTGAATAATGTATTATTCAAAGTGCACAGTAATATGTGCAGAGTGTTGTGTATGTAGATAATTATATATTATGTAGAGAATTGTGCCACGTATAGAGTTCTGTACTCTGTTTAGAGTTGTATGTTCTGTAGAAACGTCTCTTGGGTAGAGAGTTGTGCGTTATGTAGAGGATGATGTCTTATATGAAGAATCTTGTGTTATGATGACAGTAGTGTTGCCTAAAGATTTGTGTCGTATAAGGCTTTATATAATGTATGGCTTTAAATGGATGAACTGTGAGTAGCAGCTAGCATCAGAGCTATAAATACAAGCAGTTGCAACTATAGTCTATAAGTGTTCCCTCATCTATCTACCTAGTTGTTATTTATGTGTATCTATAGACAGTAGATCTACAGACAGTAGTATCCGCAAGAAAATTACTTTGCGTATTTTTTTCACTCTACTGAAGCGTATAAATCCTCTAGTTGTAATATCGTGCTGAGAAATGGAATCAATTATATTGATTTGTAGCAGATAGAATGTATGTATGTACGTATGTATGTATGTATGTATGTATGTATGTATGTATGTATGTATATGCAGGTATGTATGTAAGTGTATGTTAATCTATGTTTATGTAAGAGGGGATATTCAAAAGACGAAAGAAAACAGAAGTCTCCTAACAAGGCGATTATATATCCACTAATACAAATATTGAAAATAGTCAAACAGGATATTGATATTTCCAAGCATTTGAACACTATTCAAACATGAATAAATCATAGAGTACAACAGACTGTGAACAACGGTGTTTGATTTGGTTTGGTCTGCACAACAGCACATTTTACTCCAGATACACAATTAATAAATTGGTAATAATTGTTTGTATGAAAAGTATAAATCACGATCCACTTTCCAGTAATTACCTTCTTGCCACATATCATATTGTCTATATTATATCTAAATGGATTAATCGATAGTAGTGAATAAACGTTTAGAATATTATTATCGATTCGACAATAATTTTGTCATATGACACTAATCAACAATGTTATGCTTTACAGCAGAATCGAAGTCATTTTCTAAAATATTTATCCATGTCTTTCAAGCTTGACCAATATGAAGCTTCCCCCAGGAAACTAGGAAACTTTATACATCGATTTTCCTTCAAGTGCATCATTTTCCAAAACGTGAATATTACATATAAGAGCGAAATAAATTATTTACTGTGTATATATATATATATATATATATATATATATATATATATATATATATATATATAGAGAGAGAGAGAGAGAGAGAGAGAGAGAGAGAGAGAGAGACAGACAGACAGACAGACAGACAGATAGATAGGTATATATATAATTATATCTATATATTATATTATATATATATATATATATATATATATATATATATATATATATATATATATATATATATATATATATATATATATATATATGTATGTATATATGTATGCATGTATATCTATCTGTGTCGCTTATGCGTGCGTGCGTGCGTGCGTGCGTGCGTGTATGTGTGTACATATATCTGCCATTCATTTTGTAATTTAAACTACACCTTAAATTGTGTTGCAATGAAATTCAATGAGAATTGGTTAATGATTTCAAGAGTTAGCAGCTAAATCTCCTTCAAATCGTACGTATCTTTAGAAAGGAAAAGAGGTACCAATCCCTGTAGACGTTGTATATATGAAACCTACTGGATGATCATAACTGGAACAACACTCATCATATCTCTGTTCAATCAGGCGAGGTACTACATATCTCCACCACCAACAAAAGTATGTTCACTAATATTTCTTGGGTTATAAATCTTATAATCCTCATGCACATATTTTCGTTATTTTTATCATTATTTTCTTCAAATTATCATAAGACTTAATCAATTAGATTTACATGTTTCTCAAATATCTGTCAAAGTTATAATCAGTCCGCATTTCAAATAATTCATTAAGCAAACAAATACGTGATTTTAAATAATTATACAAGTTGGATAACATAACGTTTAGAATAGATATATCTGTTTGTTTTTGTATGCAAGTTTTATTTCTGTGTGTTGTGTTGTTTTCATCTTCGTTTTAGTTTTTTTTAATTTTCAGAGCAAACGACAATAATAATGCTATCAGTAGCCAGCAGTGTATGCATTCTCAATTAGTTAGGTTCATATGCGATAAACATATTCACGTAGTTTCAATACAAAATCCATGATTTTAACATATTTGATCTAGGATATCACATTTAACTCAACAAAATTTAAGACATGTAAAACATGAGATTCCTCTGTTATCAGGAATGAAAATATTCATGATAAATGTAGAAAAGAATAATTTAATTAAGAAATGAATTCATTAATTTTACATACCAGTTTGTACGTATGGATGTATATATATTTGTGAGAGAAAGAAAATACTAGCAGTCATTTAAGAATTCACTTCATGTTCTTATAATGAAATATTTATACAAATATAAGAGCTAAATTATTGAAAAGAATTTCATGCTTTACATTATATTATGTATTATTAACAATGCATAATTTCTGTATCCTTAAATTAATGATTTATCATGAACGGTTATCTGTTAAATTCAGACTTGAACAACAACAAAAAAAAATAATTGTGGGTCACTAGATATTTCACAAAGATATGTGGAAATCGACAAAATACTGACTTTCAGATTGTCTCTAGTTGAAATAAATCAAAGTATTCTCGTTCCCCACCTTTAAGACAATTAGATTTGAACCACAAAAATACACTGTATTAAAGAGTTACATGCAAACGAATTTAAGACACCTAAAAGTATCTATATTTTTAGGCGATTTATTACGAAACCATGGTGTAGATTTCTTTATTTAAATACCACCACATAAGTTCTAAAGGTGTATTTAATCTTCCAGAATGATTTTGTTGCTAGCACTTAGGCTGGAATGCTTGCATAGCGAAAAACTTTTAGTAGAATATGTCTTGTAAACGACAAATGATATTTGACACAATAGCAAATATAACATCATTATTATATTAAGAACAACTTCTCTGTCAAACAGTTTCTTGGAGGCAAATTCTCAATTCGTTTTTCATTCTTTGTAGTTTGCTCTCAATAGGAAATGGCATATGGACACATTGTTTGTATTCGTCAACACTGATGTACCACCAGACGCATTGTAGTTGATGTTTGTGTCAATCTTGTATGTGTACGTTCAGATTAAAGGATGAAGGAAGTAATAACGATATATATATATATCAGTGTGCGTGTGTGTGTATGTGCATGCGTGCGTACGTCTGTATGTACGTGTACACGTTCAAAAAGACACGAACTCATATGTAGACATATGTATACGTATCTCGTTCTCTCTCTCTCTCTCTCTCTCTCTCTCTCTCTTTCTCTCTCTCTCTCTGCATATATATATATATATATATATATATATATATATATATATATATATATATATATATATATATATATATATATATATATATATATGTATATAAATATATATATATGTGTATATATGTAGATATACATATCTATATATATAGTCATACATATATATACGTATATTTATATATATATATATATATATATATATATATATATATATATATATATATATATATATATATATATATATATATATATATATATATATATATATACATACATATATACATATGGTACACCACTTAGAAAACAACACACATACACACACAGATATATGTGTGTATGTGTGTTTGCGTGTGTGCTTGTGTGTGTGTGCGTGCGCATTTGTGTATAGACATACATAAGAGAGATAGAGTGCAATGAGACACAGAGATACATATTAAATCTATTGAATGATCTGTTGTTATAGATAATAGAGCTTAATTACCTAATTGCAATAATATAATTTCCACTGCCAAAGAAATGAATGTGTTTGTTAGATCTGTTTCAACTTTTAGCTGTTCTTGCATTACAATGAACCAACGATTGCTTCATAACGTGAAATTAATATATTTCGCTTGAAAAACAAGTGATTTATATCCCATGGCAAGACAGAGCGCAATGATTACGCTAGTAATGAATATTTAGTTAAAACCGGCTTTCAATAAAATGTAACCATCTCATATTTATCTGATATTGTTAGAGCCAACTCTATATATATATAGTGTGTGTTTGATTTTAAGCGCGTGTATGTGCGTGTGCTTGAGACTGCGTGTGCGTACGTGTACGTGTGTGACTGTGTATGTGTATGTGTTTCTGTGTGTGTGTGTGTGTGTGTGTGTGCGTGTGTGTGTGTTTGCGTATGTGTGTGTGTATGAATGCAGAAAGTACTGCGTTGTTTGTTGTGGACAAATGTTTCTGCTCCTGAGGCTCATTTTCCACACATGCGTTTCGACTGTATTAATTGTGTAGACGCGAACTGTCTTCAGTTTTTATTCAGTCAACAATTTCACCTTTTCTTGTCATTGTGATTTGTACTATTGCTATTCTTCTTGATCGTCAACAATGGCCACTTATTTATAGCCCAGCAACTTTTGTGGCAGACACAGTCTACTTGCTCAATAATGGTGCACGCTTACGACATTGTGGTAATGGTGGACAGATGATGAATTGAGAGAGGAAC
>NC_142930.1:35789669-35814669 GCF_046866305.1 Octopus bimaculoides | reverse complement strand
TCTGCCTGAAACGTTCGACTTCTCTACTTGCAAAATTGCGTTTACAAACAAGCTCATATTTGCCGCCGCAGGTCAGAACTAGCATCGACATACAATAATTTAATCTGAGTTGTGTAGAAATGATTTACTTGTTAAACACCAACAAAATATTGACCACAATCCATGAACTGCTGTTTCAACACAGTTTACAGTCAAAACCCATTGTTTTTATTCATGATAACGAAATGCATTTGTTATGCTGCCAGAACATGCCAACATATATTATCGACTCAGCAGACTATATATTTCTGTTTGGCAAGGTAGTGGCCGAATGATGATGATGATGATAAAAATAATAATAACAATAATAATAATGGTAATAATAATAATAATAATAATAATAATAATGTAATGGCCAATTTATATAAAAGCTAATCACGTTAGATGTTTATCCACATTGCTTGCATTACAATAAACGTCCCACTAAACAGGTTTTCAGCAAAAAGAGAATGACGTATAAAAATAAATTTCAAATGTCTGTAGTGAAATAGTGCAACTTTGTTTCATTTCCAACATCTATTATGTTATATTCAAGGGCAGGTATTTGCAAGTTTAAGGATATGGACTATTGAATCATGCAGATCGCAAATTGCATCAACAGCGATGACAAAGTTATGTATGTGATATCAAAGCATAAGGAGATATTATACATTTCTTAGAATCATTAAATCATGTATGGCCTTTTGTGAATGTGCTAACGTCCAAGAAATCGCATTTCGAATCATTTATTTCACAAGGACAAAAACTGAAATGCACCACTTGACCACTGCAAACATAAATGCATATATACATAGATATACACACATGTGTGCATATTTCGATCTATCTATCTATCTATCTATCTTTCTAATTCGCTAATCCGGTTCCTGTAAACCTGCCGCGCTAAGAGCGAAGCGTTCAGTTTCCAGTAACATAGGCAGGGTCCCGGTTACTGGAAACTGAACGCTTCGCTCTTAGCGCGGCAGGTTCACAGGAACCGGATTAGCGAATTAATTAAGAGGGCGTTAACAGGAGCCATCGTTAACAACCGCTGGTGGTTTGCCCTGAAAATGGCAATTAAATCGGAATCTATTAGGTTTAGTAAAGAACTATCGATAGATCGAAATAGAGTAGAGGGAGACTTAGTTAAGAAACTAGAAGAGGCACTTACAACTGGCAGCGCAACCAACGTTTTGGCTGCGAGGATGGCCCTCGACCAACACCTCAACGCCAAACGCGAAGGTTGCGTCGTCAGAGCTAAAATGCGTGCCTTAAGGAACGAAGGGATCGAAGCTGCGCGAGAAGCCCGGGTGGCAGAAGCGCAACGCGGTAACAGAACCACCATTCGGTCTCTAATCGATGAACAGGGATGTAGTTTGCTCGAACCCGAAAGGATGTGTGGGGCCTTTCAACAGCACTTTGCTCGACTGTTCGGTGCGAGCGGTGGGTCGGAACGCAGGATGGACTTCACTGCCTACCTGACCGGCCTGCCGCGGTTCTCGGCGGGAGAGGCAGAGTGTTGTGAGGGTCCCATCACAGCTGCTGAAGTAAGGGATGCTATGGCGGGCTGCGCGAGGGATAAGTCGCCTGGATTGGATGGTCTACCCTACGAGCTGTATTGTCAAATGCCAGACTTGTTTGACGCCGTGCCGGGCAGAAGCATCCATGACAACCTCCACCTCATGCGCTACATCATGGACAGGGTAGTTAAGGATCTTGGCATGGGTGGGGTGCTGATCAATTTAGATCAATCTAAAGCTTTCGATAGGGTCGACCATCGATACCTGGCGGCCGTCCTCAGGGCAGCTGGCTTTGGTCCCGTCTTCCGCGGTTGGATCGCTGCCTTGTATAGCGGCATCCGATCGGTAATTCGGGTAAACGGTCACCTGTCAAAACCGTTCGACATCACGCGTTTGGTCCGCCAGGGATGTCCCCTGTCGGCGCTTCTGTATGTATTGACGCTCGAATCACTACTGCGGAAGGTGGCGACACTGAAGGGTATCCCACGAGAGCTGGGTTGCGGGACGAGCGTGTCTGCATATGCGGACGATGTCACCGTCATAGTGTCGAGCGAAAAGCACGTCGAGATTCCAGGCGAGACACTTAAAAAATACGAAACGGTGACAGGAGCAAAAATTAACCCGGAAAAGTCAGTGGGTTTGTTACTCGGCACCTGGAGAAGCAAGCCCATACCGTCCAACAGTGACTCCGTAGTGGGACGCTGGACGGACGGACCGGTTAAACTGCTCGGGGTCTGGTTCAGTCCGGTCCTCCAAATGGATAAAAACAGGGACGAGATCATCAGTAGAGTGATCAAACTCAGCCAAACATGGGCTGAGAGAAAGTTATCTCTAAAAGGCCGGGCGGAGGTGGCTAATGTGTATATCGCATCAGTTATCGATTACCGCCTGACCGTCGTGCCTTGTCCCGATGCCACCATCACGAAACTAGAACGCATACTTTTCCGCTTTCTGTGGAACGGTGGCGTTCCGATGGTTAGGCGATCCATTTGCTGTCAACAACCGTTACATGGAGGACCGGGGATGCCGTGGTTAATGATGCGCAGACATGCGCTGAGACTGCGGCATCTCTGGAACTTCATTGACGACGGTGAACAGGTGTGGGCGCCGTTTGTGAGGCACGCCTTCCCGCAGCTCGTCTCACTCACCGAACTGCAAACATGGATCAGGAAGAGACCGAAACTGGCCGATTGGCACCGCGAGTGTCGCCAAGCTCTACAACAGCTCTACCGTCCGGGATCAAACTTGTGCAACTTCCAAACGACCAATGCGTTCTATAGAGGACTAGTGGAGAGCAGGTCTGACGACACTCTCGGGGCAAACCTGGGTGTCGACGAGAAATTCCTAACCCGCCTTCTCAAGACGACGTTCTGGCCGGGACCTATGGATAATTTCCAGAGATCCCCGGCTTGGCAATGCTATCGATCGAGACGCACTACCAGTTCGAGAGAAGATCTACAGACACGGTTCGAAAACCACCGGACCGACCTGCCCGAGATGCGGTCAGAGCGACGAAACCGTTCTGCACGCACTCGTGCAGTGTCAAGATATTTCAGAGCTGTGGACCTTCGTCGAACGGCTGTTGTCGCGTGTGGGACGAGCCCACTTATCAGCCGAGTCTATCGTGAATATTGTTCCGCCACCTTCCTTTAAACGGGAAGGAAAAACGGTTTTTGTAACACTGATAGCTATGGCAAAAGAATGCGTGTGGTGGACGCGTTTGAAAGGTCTACAAACAAACACTTTCCTCTCTGGTCAGTCCCTCGTTAACTTTTTCAAGTACCACTTGAAAAGGAGGATGAGGATAGAGAGGAAAGTGTTGTCGAATGAAGGTTTCAATAAAAAGATATCTATCTATCTATCTATCTATCTGTCTATATATATATATATGTACGTTTGTATGTATATATATATATATATGTGTGTGTATATATATATCCATATCTGTATCTATATATGTATATATATATATGTATATACATATATGTAAATATGAAACTAGTCTAGTCTGCAGATGCCAAACCAGCAGGGGGACACTGCTGACCTCCCCTGTTCGAAGGTTATAAAGGACACAGGTTTCGTGTGTCACATAGCTAGCTAGAGGCGATGGCTTCTTGGAGCTAATTCACGGCAGCTTTCGTCCTAATTTTGGGACTGCCATGTTGGCTTGGCGATAACTATTAATTTCCAGTACCGCTGCCGTAGTCTCCTTTAGAGAGACTTAGAAATATTAATAACTCTATTTCTGAAAACCAGTGGATAGATTCCACTGAAATTAGATAAATAACCTTCGAGCAGATAGTCAGCAGCGCCGCCTGGCTAAGGCTTGGCTACTCTGCATTGACAAGGGGCAACACCCTGAAACTAGTCTAGTCTGCAGATGCCAAACCAGCAGGGGGACACTGCTGACCTCCCCTGTTCGAAGGTTATAAAGGACACAGGTTTCGTGTGTCACATAGCTAGCTAGAGGCGATGGCTTCTTGGAGCTAATTCACGGCAGCTTTCGTCCTAATTTTGGGACTGCCATGTTGGCTTGGCGATAACTATTAATTTCCAGTACCGCTGCCGTAGTCTCCTTTAGAGAGACTTAGAAATATTAATAACTCTATTTATGTATATATATATATATATATATATATCTATATATATATATATATATATATATATATATATATATATATATATATATATATATATATATATATATATATATATATATATACACAATTAAACCCTGGGAGAGGCATTATGCCAGTAATAAACACACGCACTGGTTCAGTCCTTTATTAATTTATATACGAAATACACATACGAAATATATATGTATATATATATATATATATATATATATATATATATATATATATTCATATATATATATATATATATATATATATATATATATATATATATATATATATATATATATATATATATATATATATATATATATATATATACATACATATATACACGTATACATAAGCACAGTTTCACACTAATAGATAGATAGATAGATATAGAGATAGATAGATAGATACATAGGTAGACAAATATATAGATTCATTTGTATCACATTTTGCGTCAACAAATGCTTCGTTTACTTCATATTCACGAAAATTGGATAAGTAGTTCATTGTTGGAAGGTAACAAAATGACGAGGAAATCTTTGTAAAATTCGGTGCGTAACAAACAACAGAAGTGCAACTTTGAGCGAAAACACCGAGAATCGATTTCATCGTCAAAAATGATATTTCCCGAGCTTACTTCAGGGGAATATTTAATATACATCCACACACACACACACATATACACACTCACACACACACACACACACACACACACACACACACACACACACACACACACACACACACACACACACACACACATACACACACAATATATACAGGCGCATATATATGATTGGCAACAGATAGAGTTGTGCATACATTACTAAGAGCTTCCATTCAGTTCCCATTCTTCAAATGCCTTTTACAAGATTACTGTTCAACCTTAGGCGTTAGTCACAGAAAACAATTCGCCTACAAAACCAGGTATTGGGATCGGCCTTCGTAGTAAACTGTTCTGAATAAACATATCAACGCCTATTTAGCTAAATAAATAAATAATGAAAACCTAAATGAGTGAAATATTACAGCAAATGCTAAACAACTTAATCGAAGAGCACCAAGGGATTATTCTTAGCGTATTATCACAGAGTAGGAAATGTATTTTCTTATATTAGTCGGAAAATGTCATTATGATACGTTATTAGATTTTAATGCGACCTTCTCCATTAATAAATTCGTTTAGGATACGGAGAAGTTGTTAACATGCAATGCCTCTCGGGCATTGTGTAAAATATTTGCATGCATTGCGTAATATATTTCGCTAGATATGTCTCTATACCATTGACAAGAAAATTATAAACAAACAGAATCCACTCAGTCAAAACTTAGAATAAACCTTCTCAAATGTGTAACTGATACTTTTTTCTCTGTTTTTTTTTAAAGAACGTTCGTCCTCATGAATTTTTCTACGTGTCAAAGGTTTAAAAAAGAAAAAAAGATTTATTCGGATATCCTGCAAGATTTGGGAGAAGAAATACAAAGGGCGCGTTCTGACACACGAATTCATAAAACCAATAAGATGTACCCAGATAACGGCCTTGCTTAAGCGTGACTTATCCGTGACTTTTTAGCAAAGCTCAACTTTTGTCATATCACCCAGCTGACTTTTTTTCCGGGACTCGCCTCTGAGAATTTTGTTCCTATATTTCAAACATATGTAGAATATACAAATAATTAATCGACAAGTATTTGTTACGAGAACTACGTATTACAATTACAAACGGGATCAGATGGGAGCAGTAAGTTGAAGGAAATGTCGGAAATTGTGGAGTGAGATTAAATTGTAAATCCTAACTGAAATATCATTTTCAATAAATTGTCTAGTTTGTTTTTCCCACAAATCTCTGAAACAGAGCTCCAAAAAAGTAACACATGTCATTACTATATTTATAGTTTAGTCTCCGTTAAATAACTCATAAATGTTTCGGGAAATTCGCAGTATCACAATTAAAATCGTATGAATATATCAGAATCTTTGTTAGTACCATTTATTCTAGCCAGCATATTGTATGAAAAGTATAGTTCTGTGATGTAGATCACGGACAAAATATAATGCAACCAATCTGAACATACGAAAATCAATTCGTTTTAGCACTGGATAAGAGACTGAAGTCATTTTTCATGTGTGTGTGTGTGTGTGTGTGTGTGTGAACAAGGATGGATCTAGCAATGCATATGTAAAAGATTAAAATCTATAACATATTTTTAAGTAATCTTTACTAAAATAAATTTTGATTCGATGAATTCTTAAATCAATTTCGATTATAATAGTCTAGCTAATTATAAGTGTATGTAACATGGTCATGGAATGCATAAATAGGTATACTTATCAGAGTAATATCACCTGATGTTTTTACAAAGGGAGAAAAAAAAACCTATCGAAATATTATGTCGAAATAGTTAGGGGATGAGAAAGGAATACAAAAATATAGAAATAGAACAAGGTAAATAAGAATTTATTTGCTTTAGTGTTGTCTTGGTTTCCATTTGGAAATATATAACAGTACTACCAAACGAAATCATTTTACAAAATCATTTGTCACTAACCTCAAATATGCAAGGTTCTATCAGCAAATTTAAATAATACGAAAGCTAAATCTGGGAAATGTCTTAGCTGCTATGTTAAGATTATTCATCAGCAGGATTCGTGACAGTAATTATAAATATGACATTGTATAGTTCCATGTTTAGGCTCCTGCTTCATTTATATCCTGCCACTAAAGTATTAAAAGGAAATAATGGTTTGTTCGTGTGTTTATTTGCATATTTTCGTTTTTTTTTTTTTTTGCTTTCATGTATTCTTATTTTTGTTTTCGATTTATCCCACACTTTGCGCTTTTACATCAACACCGAACAAATGTTTAAATCAAATATTAATCATCGAGTTTAACCAGGTTTATCCTGTTGATCTTTGTGGTTCGAATATCCAATCATGCCACATTGCGTGTGATTACAGATTATAAGAACACGGTATAATTATAAAGACTGAAAAAAAAAATATTCTGAACCAAAACAGAAGTAAAGTATGGAAACAAAGATGATAAAAACGAAATATATGACTTAGTCAGCGATAAGTTTAACGGCAACAAAACTGCAACTACTAAAATAGCAGCTATAAACTGATATGAGGAAAGTGCTGAGAAAATGTTATGAATATACCTAAAAATCATAATAATGAATTTAAAACACAATCAGGAAAGATTTTATATAGTAAAAGAAATATTGTAACTAATCTTTATAGTATTTAGGTATTTCACTTTCGCAAGGAGACGGGCGAGGCATATCAGAATCTGTAGCAGAGTGTTCGACTTATGCTGGTGAGTCCGCAGAATTATTAGAGCTCTGTATAAAATGATGATGGAAAGAGAGAAAAAGTAGAGTAACGGATAAAATAAGCAGTAATATTTGTTACAGCTTTTTACGATTTGCTTGCAAATCCCGATGAAGTCAATATCTGAGATCGACACCATCAATTGTAACGCACTGTGCGCAAAAGTAATGCCGTGAAATCAATATCCAGTTATTCTTCATTCTGCCCTGATTTCAAGATTTCGAAGTCATAAACCTTACAATTTCATCCTTCCACAATTCACAAGACTATCCGTAATGTTTCCCTTTAATGGGTTTTAAATTCTGCCTTGAAATTGTGACATCCAGCTAATGATAAAAAGTGTTATAATAAACAAGTCAGGCTCACGTTTATGATTACTTTCTCATGAAGGAATTCAATCGCTAATATTTCGACTAGCAAAAATGCAATTCAACGGGCTTTTATACAGACTAAACGTGTATTTACTATTTACACATGCGAAAGCACTCGCCAAAAATCGGGCTAATATGAAATATCTCACACACACGCATATCTATATGTAGATATGTGCGTGTGCATGTGTGTGCGTGTGTTCGTGCATGAGTATATATATATATATATATATATATATATATATATATATATATATATATATATATATATATATATATATATATATATATATATATATATATATATATATATATATATATATATATATATATACATATATATATACATATATATATATATATATATTCATATATATAAAGTTTTCACCTTTATGGATTTGTTCCTGCTTCTTATGCAATATTATATACAATCTACCTCCATACATAGAGACAGACAGGTAGATAGACAAATCGATAGATAGACACATAAGTGATAATCTCATAAGTTTGTTTATGCATGAGTGAACATTCGTCAATGGATTTATGGACATACATGGTTCTGCGTTGAAGCTATTAGCTTCAAAATATCGACAGACTAGTTCAGACTTGTTATAGTTTATATATGAAATAGCACTTATAGCTGCAATAGTTTATCATGTAATATAGTACAGTGAAGTGTGATTGTAAAGAACTTAACATCCATCACATAAATTAGTAAGAGACATTATAGATGCCCGTATGAGACAGAAGTAATTTATTCAGTGACAAGCCTCACACTACGTTTTCTTTTCTTCCGTTCAAGGTAACATTATGTTACCTTGAAATACATAATACATTTAAAACCAATTAATTCAACCGTAGTACAATAATTTCATAACTTTTATTTAAGATATATGTCTCATCAATGTCCCAGAGTAAACTATGCATTTACAAATTTATCATCCTTAACAAATAAATTCCTTCAGATGAAAATTCTGCTTAAAAAAAAAAATAAAATTAGAAGTCCAACTACAGAAGATTACCGGAACAGTGATAAGAGATTAAGATAAGGAAAGAAAGAAAAGAACGCACAAAAGGATCAGGAAAAATTATATTCTCTGTTGTCGGCTTGGATTTTTTCATCGTTTCGAAAGCAAACACTAAACCGAGCGGACAACGCTGTGGCAAGAAAAGAAAAAAGTGAAAAAGAAAACACATTATCATTGCTTCGGAGTAAACAAAAAAACAAAACAAATAGGTACCTTAAATAGAAAACAAATGTAATTATAAAACAGCTTATCAAATATGTGTTATAAAACATGTAAAAATAAGCATACGAAAGATATGAGATGTATACACCATACCTGAATGAAAAGTCTATATAACTGAAACTACGTGTGAAAGATACACATGTACACAAACACACACACACACACACACATACACACACACACACACACACATATATATATATATATATATATATATCTGTAACTATAAAACAGAGTTTGTATGTATGTGTGTGCGTATATTCCTTATGCATTCCAAAACCGAGTTGCCGATTTTGACGTATGGGATATCAAAAGATTCAGTACTATTTCCGCTACCAAGTAAACTTTATTTTCATTGACATATTTCCATTAAAAACATCTAAAATTATAGTCTTTTCCATAACTATCTATCATAAGCATTTTATACGACGGCGACGATGATGACGTCACATTTTATATATGAATGTGAACCTTAAAAGACATCCATCATTACGACACACACCTTCACTCACTCACTCTATCTCTCTCATTCTCTCTCTTTCTCTCGCGCACACACGCACACACCCACGTCTAGTTCATATACAGATACATACATCTTATCTTTACGGAATGATCGAGTAATACGCAGAATGAGAAAGAGACAGAGAGAGAAGAGTAAGAAACAGAGACAGAAAACAAGCTTCTACAGAAGAAGTTGAAAGACGGATAGCGGGTGAGAGACAAACTCTGATGTTTCATACCCTATGTATGTTCTATAGTTGAAAGTGAAAGAAAGCCAGCACAAAATTGATATCGTATGTTCTATCGCTGAATGTGAAAGAAAGCGGCGCGAAGATAGAAGAGAAGGGGACGCCGAGAAACAAGGTCGCGTCGTACAATTTTAAGGTCATTTTCACTTTCGTCCCATGTTTCACGTGTGCGTAGAATTAGGCACTTTCTTTGTTTTTCAATTTCTCATTATAATGTACAGAGACCTTCTGCTGCTAACATATTACAACTGCACTACCTTTCGTTCTTTTGGAATTTAGAAAGGTATGCAAAAATAACTTCCTTTGGCACACACACACACACACACACACACACAGAGTTAAATTTGTGTATGAATTATGTTATGTTTTGCTGTGCGCTAAATTGCAGCTCAAATCCTATGGCCATTACTTTTTCCTATTAAGAAACATCCCCTTATTCACTGAAATGTGTCAATTCAATTCAAGCGCCTCCAGTTCCTAGTGCGATTATGCTTCGCTATGACAATCAACAAAGTCCAGGGTCAAACTTTAAAAATTATGAGTCTCAATTTACAAATACTCTGCTTTTCTCATGGACAACTATATAACGCATGCTTTCGAGTTAGCTAGTGCAGATGACCTGTATGTTTATTCTATCAATACTAGGTTTACGCAAAACATAGTTTACCCAGAGGCATTGTCGGTTTCACTTAACATATGTTGATGTGTGCTGTCTGCCCAAACATTAGATATGATGCTTTTTACAATGAATCAGCTTTCTTTCCATGTTCCATACTTTCTACAATACGAATACCTCTACGTCGTCAAATTCCTTAAATCCATCAGTCTAGATAATTCTGGGGGGCAATATTAGGATTTCCTTCTAATCTAAGCTGTCATTCCACATGTTTTTGGTATCCACAATTTCAGCATTGTTCATTACAAAATGACCGAAAAACATGTTTATAAAGAAGAATTGTTTGCTTCACACTCATCGTGTGCGGATTCTGCCCATAAAAATGAAACAAATAATACAATGTGGCTATAGGTCATAACACCCAGGCAACGCCAGGATGCATTGCTAGTGTGTGTGTATACATACATACATACATACATATATATATATATATACATATATATATATATATATATATATATATATATATATATATATATATATATATATATATATATATACATATAGATGTTTTCGATCTCGTTTGGATTCATTGCCATCAAATTTGATTGCAAAGAATTCAAACTTGATGCCAAAGAATCCAAACTAGATCGAAAACATATATATATATATATATATATATATATATATATATATATATATATATATATATATATATACATATATACACATACACACACACATAGATATGCAATATACACATACGCCTATATATATGTATGTGTGTGTGTGTGTGTGCACGCGTGCGCGTGCCTTCGTTCATGTGTATGTATTTATCTATAATTATATATTTAGACTGGACTATGCTGAGTCTAACTAATGATAATGTTTGTTAAACGCATATGAGCCCTGAATCGGTATATCATGAATATTTTGTATCATTATACCTAACATTTTACTAGATTGACATGTCTAATAATCTTTTAAGGATCATGTGATATATGTATATATATATATATATATATATATATATATATATATATATATATATATATATATATATATATATATATATATATATATATATATAGTGAGAATTTACAAAACACCAAAAAGACGAAGACGGGTAAGTAACCAACAGACAGATTTATTCGTTTAACGTTCGGGAAGTGAGAAAGTCTATTATGTTTCGAGCCTATGCTCTTCGACAGAAAGGAACACAAAGACAAACGGAAAATAGAAAAAGGTTTAGTAGCTAACTATTTATCATAGCGAATCGCGGACTGGCGTGTGTGTTTGTGTGTGTGTGTGTGTGTGCTGTGTGCGCATGCCTATTTTAGAGAAGCATTTTTCACTAACCTGTATTAGTATCTAGTTTAGCATATGAGAACATTATAGCAAAAGTTCCCTACCAAGTCATGTCTTTATTTATCCTTCAACACCCTTTTGATATTTTTTCCTGACAACTTACTACATTCTTTCAATCGAAATTTTACAGTTTTCTCTGTCTTAATACAAATCCGGTACTTGACAAGATGCTGGTTTTCTCAAATTTACATTAGAAAAGAATGTTTCATCGATGTTTTGTTCTTAAGCAGCAGTTAGAAGGTTTTATATTTCGCTGTTTTGTCATTCATCTTTGAATACAAAGAAGAAAAATGATGGCTACACATGTGATAGCTTCTCATTTCGTGAGAAGAAATAAAAAGAAAAATTTTTTATGAGCATTTTAGTCTTCATTGTAATCCATTACTTGTCTTGGTTGTACGCCTCAGAAATCTGTTTGAATACAAAAATTACTATACATATGAATAGATAGAAAGATAGATAGATGGATGGATGGAGAGAGGGAGAGAGGGAGAGAGATGTGTACTATATGTGTGTCTGCATGCGTGTTTTTATGCCTGTGTGTGTGTGTGTGTGTGTGTGTGTGTGTGTGTGTGTGTGTGTTGTGTGTGTGTGTGTGTGTGTGTGTCTGTGTACAATCATTAAAAAATATAAAGGATGAAATATCCTTCTCAAATCATAGGCTCATAAAGGCGGTTTCCCTTATTCTATGGCATATCTATTACCCACCATCACTTCATTGCATAGTTCTAGTTTTCAAATGAATCCATCCTACTGGCTTTTCAGGCAGGTCATGATTACCTCTACACTGGTCTAGTTTCCAAACTGTGTCGAACAGAGTGCGTATTTCCAAATGATTCTTTTCTCTCCTCTCCGTAAGTTGTTTGATAATTTCATAGTCACCAGATTATCTAAAGACAGGAGCACAGCATCCGGGAAAACTAGCAGATTTCCGTACGAACTATAGCACGACAGATCACATATTCATTCTAACACAGCCTGCAGACCTTGCGAATGACTAAGAGCTGCCTCTTTCGTTGAGGACAAAAAGGCCTTCGATTGGAAGCGCAAAGTGACGAACCTCAATACAATAAATTACTGTGAGATGCGTTTTGCTGATGCACAATATATATATATATATATATATATATATATATAGTTCTTCTAACGCATCAGTAAGTGTTCCGATTGGGTAGGTCGTCAAACAAAGAAATACCAACTCTCTAAAGTTCTTCATTGCAGATCTAGAAATGGTCATCAGAATCATTGCTAGAGCAAATGGCGTGAACATCAAAGGTGAGCTACAACATCTTTCATTCACAGATGATATTGGATTCATCATAGACACCGCAGATAATCTGTGAACATTTTGATAGATTTAGATAAGCCGTAGGTCTTAAAATGAACCGCATGAAAACAAACTCGAGATGCGCAGTAATGAAACCTAGAAGATAAAGTAATACTTCTACTTAAGACACAGTGAATATGCACAGAGATATGAATGATGAAATCTCGAAGACAATATAGGCTAGATGAAAAGTTTTTACCCAGTAATGGCTTTGCTCAAAGCAAATCTTGACAAGACCATACGTGCCAAAGTACTGAATTACCTGCTCTTTCGTACGCTAGATAGACATTGTCTACTTCGAGGAGTAAAGAATATCGATTGGCTATGACGCAAAGGGTCATAGAAATGTCCATCCAAGTATTATGAATACGATGGCATATTCAAAATAGATAACTCGAGAACGGGGAGCTGTGAAAGATATAGTCGTTGTTGACGAACATCAAATGCACTGGAAACGCTGGGCCGGAAGTCTAAGTGTTCAAATACGACAGGAATACCAATGCAGTTGTCGAGCGCTATCCAAAAGATCAGAAAAGACCACTGGAAGGCAACCTCAACGATGGGGAATGCTTTATGATTAGCGATGTGTAACAACTGATAGTCCAGTGGGTACAGTGTTACAGTAATACACATATACATACAAACATGTATATATACACACGTCCATACATATATATATATATATATATATATATATATATATAACGTGAGAGAGTTAGGGGTTGGGGTTCAACCCACTAAGGGATAGTATCTATCCAGTATACTGCTGGGAGGGTACCCAATTATTGCTACACTAGTGCTATACTAGGTGCAATCAATGGCAGCGGGTAAAAGTGGAGGTTTTACCCAAAATTTGTGTAACAATTAGAAGATGGAGGATAATATGCTGACCCCAACTACTTGCAGACGGTGTATCCCGTTGAATTCATTAATTTAATTCATAGCAAAAGTGACAAAAAAAAAGGAAGAAAAGAAAAAGAAAGAAAGAACCAAAGCACAGGTGTCTACGGCAGACTATGTTATTTTGCCAACATGGTTTACATATAGAAGTACAAAGTACATAAGGAATTAGAGGATGAACAGAAGTTTAGGGTTATATGTAAATCATGTTGGCAAAATAACATAGTCTGCCATAGACACCTGTGCTTTGGTTCTTTCTTTCTTTTTCTTTTCTTCCTATATATATATATATATATATATATATATATATATATATATATGTATGTATGTATGTATATATATACGTATACACACACATAACATACATCTTATATATGTGTATGTCTATATATATGTATATATATATATATATATATATATATATATATATATATATATATATATATATATATATATATATATATATATATATATATATATATATACACACACACACAAAGGAAAACAAGGGACATAAGGAATGAGGGGAAACGTTACATATACTGAGTTTCACGAAATTCAGTGTATGTAATAAAGTATCTTAGTAAAAACGTAACACCTGACGAGATGCAGACTGCAAAGATCGATGCAACACAAGTAGCCGTGCAATATGCCACTCGTAAGGGACAGACGCAGGATACATCGAAACAATCGATACGTTGAATAAATGTTTTTGATAAATCCATTTTTCGTTTCCCTCGTTTATTATAAACCCGACGAACACCACAGACTCCTTGACACAAATCCAGTGACAATTATACCATAATTGACATTAGGTTGCTTAAACGGAGTACGTGCTTTAATCGGGATTCTACTAGAAATATACCCAAAGACCAAATAATTACTTACACACACACACACACGCACATGCACATACACTCACATACACACGATCTCATTCCCATGTGAATGTCTTAATGATCTTCCTTATCTTTTACTCTTTCTATTTTATTGTATAATTTTTTTATATCTCCATTTCTTCTCTCTATCCCTCCCACTGTTTGTATTGTTTGCGAAACGAAATGCATCTTTTTCTATATATAAGCATACATATGACCTCAAGTTATCTCTATATTTATGTTTACTAATTTTTTAAAACTATTCCTTGCTACATCGTAAATAAGTGTCCCTTTGAATGTTGTCTCTCTACATAATCCTCGATATTTCTAAAGACCATTTTTCTGTGCATTCGTCACATATTCATACAAAACTCATCCCTAACTCACACGCTAACAATATTGCCTTGTGTGATGTTTTTATAACTCCAACGTATCCACTATGTTACACTGTATGCAGAGATATTATAACAAGATTATGATATCAGCTAAAAGCCATCAGCCATATAATTATTTCAGCATTTTCACTTTGATATCGATATTTTAACATTATCACGCGTGTAATGCACTTTGAAACAAATGTTCACACTTCCTGACGGTGAGAAGCGCGTGGTAATTGAGGGAGAAGACGGTAACAATAACAATAATAATAATAATAATGATAATAATAATAATAATAATAATAATAATAATAATAATAATAATAATAATAATAATAATGATGATGATGATGATAAAACTGACACATATATTATGCTAGCATGCGATTTGCGCATCTTTATCTCAAAATACGCAATGCACATGGTTGCATGCGTGTGAAGATGTGCATATGAGTACGAATGCCTAATATAGATTTATAAAACATGAAACTTTCGATATTAGCCCCTGAACAAACGTACACTTTTCTCCAGCTGCATATATGTGTGTGCATGTGCGTATGCGTATTCGTGCATGTGTGTATAATGTGTGTGTGTGTTTGTCTGTGTTTTATGTGTGTGTGTGTGTGTGTGTTAAATTATATCAATATTACAATGATACACTGAATCAAATGTAGTGTTCTCAAACGTAATATGAAGGTTTGAAAATAATAAATACATGAAAGATCAGTTATATCGATAACTAAAGACAGAGACAGTCATGTTCTGCTGCTTCTAACTCTTGTACTCCATCTCCATAAAGAACATCCCATCTTTAAGTAGGCTGACCTTTATACTGTACCATCCAACTTAAATCGCTTCATTAAACAAAAGATATTCTACAGATTGACACGCACGTGATTACTTTCAACTCAAGTATTGACCTTTTAATCGAATAGTTTCAATTAAAGCGTTGTCTTCGTTCTCACGTAACTTGATAGCAACTCTCCATTACTGACAGGTATTTTCTTTTCTTTAACAACAGAGATTTCCTTCCTGAAAAATTATATTTCATTTCACTGATTCATTCATTGATTTACAGTAAATTCACAGTAGGCTTAAAACATCTGACAAAACAGAGCTACTGTATTTTTTCCGGTAGTTTACATTCTCAGTTCAAATCCAATCTAGGTCAAACTTATGCTTCATACACTCGATGTCAGAAAACTAAAGTAACAGTCAAGTACTGAGGTGCATGTCATCTACTTACCCACTCAAATTTGAAATTGCTGACATTGTACAGCAATTAGTTGCAATCATCATCACCATTATCACAATCATCACCACCACTAGCACTATGATCGTCATATAATAATAATAATAATAATAATAATAATAATAATAATAATAATAATAATAATAATAATAATAATAATAAAAGATTTACCTGAGGTAAAAAAAAAAGCTAAAGCAAAATATCCTTGCCAAAGCACAAAGGATCCGCCGGTATGAGAAATGCCAACGTTTTTTTGAACATAACAAACAGTTCGACTCCAAACCCCAAAATTCTGCCAAGTACTTGGCAAAAACAAGATAAACATTAATGCAACACCAACAGCAGAACAACAGGAAGAATGTTGGAATGAAATATAGTCGGTGAAGGAACAACCTCAGAGAGGGTCTATTAAAACAACGAACTCAGCACCTGAACAACTCTGGACTCCTATAACGGCTGAAGAGGTCACCCAGGCACTGCAAAGACTAAGCAACTGGAAGGCACCCGGGCACCACGACAAGATCCCCAACTTCTGGTTAAAATATCTTACAGGAACACACAAAAAGCTGGCTGAAAACTTTAACGACATGCTACCAGAGCCAGAGACAATGCTTGAACGGCTCACGAAAGGGAAAACTATCCCAAATCCCAAATCCACTGAAACGGCAAACCCACAAGACTACAGACCAATAACTTGTCTCCCTACAATTTACAAAGCCTTTATTGCAATAATATCGCAGAGATTGAGCAAGCATCTGGAAGAAAACAGCCTGTTTCCAGAAGAGCAGAAGGGATGCTGCAAGGGATCATAGGGCTGTAAAGAGCTGCAGAAAGAAGAAAGGCCTCAGTATGGCCTGGATCGACTACTGAAAGGCTTATGACATGAACAAGGTAGCCATGAACAAGGTAGCACCAATAATTATGAAATACACAAGACACTCTATGAATAAATGGTAGACAGTACTACAGCTCCAAACAAAGGAGGAACTCGTGAAAACCAAAGCTATCCCCATTAGAAGTGGAATATTCCAAGGAGACACGCTCTCTCAACTCCTTTTCTGCTTGTCACTGACACCTTTATCTGACATGCTAAACAGAACTGGATGTGGATACAAATGTTACGGCAAAACAATCAGCCATCTTTTATTCATGGATGACCTTAATCTGTACGCTACAAATGATAAACAGCTGGAAACATCATACAGACAGCACATTGATTTATCAAAGAAATAAATATGAAATGTGGCTTAGAAAAATGTGCCAAAGCAACCTTGAAAAGAGGAAAACTAATTAAGAGTAGCAACATCACACTAGATAAAGCCAATGAAATAAGAGAATTAGACCAAAGACAGAATACAAACATTTAGGAATCAATGAACTAGATACGATACAAAACACTCAAATGAAAGAGAAAATAAAGAATACTATAGACGAGTTAGAACAATACTGAAAACAGCTCAATGCTAAAAACAAGATAAGGGGTATCAACACTCTAGTCGTCTCAGTTATTAGTTACAGCTACAATATCCTTAACTGGAGACTAAATGAACTAACCAAAATAGACAGGAAGACAAGAAAAATAATGACAGGATTTAGGATACACCGCTCAAAATCTGACATAGAAAGGCTATATATACACCGTATAGAGGCCTTATACAGCTGGAAAACTATTATAAAATAACCACCATAGGACTGCAAAAATACCTAGTTCAAAAGTAAGGAAAACTAATACAAATAACCACAAAATATGAGCAAAACAAAAAATTGTTTTCAGTATTTAAGGAAGGTGACAAATATGAATAATAATAATAATAATAATAATAATAATAATAATAATAATAATAATAATAATAATAATAATAATAATAATAACAACAACAACAACAACATCAGCAACAATAATAGGTAAACATAGCTGACGTAATCCATCACTACGGCCAACTCAATAAAAGAATGCGCAACTCGAAAGTAACTTTGGAATTTGGCAATCGTATACAAAAGTTAAGAACTCATCTTTCTATATATTACATTTCTGCTGAGTTTATCAGTCCTCTCTATAAACTAAAAATGAATTAGACTGACATTTATTTTATTTTGAACCAGACCAGATGAAGACACACGAGATGTCGAAATATTGTCATCGTTCAAAGGACCAATAAATAAGTTACTTTCGAGTTGCGCTTTCTGTTATTGAGTTGGCCGTAGTGATGGATTACGTCAGCTATGTTTACCTTAGTGATGGAATTTGGCAATCGTATACAAAAGTTAAGAACTCATCTTTCTATATATAACAATAATAATAATGATAATAATAATAATAATAATAATAATAATAATAATAATAATAATAATAATAATAATAATAATAATAATAATACAGGTGCACTTAGAGAGCGCAAACCTCCGCCAACGTAACACAAACTTCCTCTCAACGATTAACCGGAGATGATTTTTAGAATGAGGTTATCTGAAATAAAATCGACTGCTCTCACAAACACGAATACTAAAAATGAACCCAATCGCTCTCATTACGGAAAAATAATCCAAATATATATATTGAGTGAGAAGTGAAGGGAGAGGAGATGAAATACAAATACAGTGAAGAAGTTATGCGAGTAATAGCCATGAATCAGAGGGAGTGAGAGAAAGTAATGACAATGAGAAAGACGAAACGAAATAGCATAGAGAGCGTCGTATGAATGAGAAAGGAAGGTGTGATAGATGAATGACAAAGTAAGGAGTGAAAAAGCCGATAAACAGTGTATGTGTGTGCTTGTACAAGAGAACCATGTGAAACTTTACATATACATGCAAAGTAAAGGAAATATATATAACCCTGAATCCGTGTCCGCTATCTGACCGATCTGAAAATCTAACGAAACCGTGCTAGTCACAGGGCCAAGCATCCCTGAAAGTTTCACCCGAGTACATTCAGCACTGTTTGAGATATCTTGTCCACGGACAAACAATCAAACACGACTGAAACAATACATCCGCCTTCGCTTAGGCAGAGGTGATAAATAGATAAAGAGAAAGTGAATGTGAATGTTTGTGTGAAAGAGAAAGAGAAAGAGAAAGAGGGGATGTGTATGTGAAGGAGGAAATGTTGGTGGTGCGAGGTAAAGGATGAGACGTAAAGTGAACCTAGGTGGAATTTGTATATATAATCTTCCTATGTCTGTTTTGGGGCGGTGCATCCTAAATCCTGTCATTTTCTTGTTTTCCTGTCTATTTTGATTAGTTCATTCAGTGTGCAATAAAGGATATTGTTGCTGTAACTTATAACTGGGACGGCTAGAGTGTTCATACATATTATCTTGTTTTTCGCATTGCATTATTATTATTATTATTATTATTATTATTATTATTATTATTATTATTATTATTATTATTATTATTATTGCTGTTGTTGTTGTTGTTGTTGTTGTTGTTGCTGTTATTTCATTTATTGAAAACCACGGCCGACATACAAGGGACAATACAGTATACGTGGGCAGTGGGGATTTCACACAAAACAACGAGTACACCATTAAAACAATAACAATAATGTCAAACAAGAATAATACAACAATGGAAGTTCCCCAATAGGGGGTAACCACCTGGAACTGACTCAGGTACCTCACCAATCCTGAACCACTCGACGCGGTGGATCGATCTTCACTATGGACCCCGCCGATAGTCGGATCCGTCCTACACGTGATAACGGCTGTTCAACATACTGTTGAACAGCGGTTGTTGGTTGTTTTTATATGATTTAATCAAATACAACTCAATAAGATAGTGGAGCACTATACTGCATACTGTTGAAAAACGGCTGCATACTGTTGAACAACGGCTGTTCAACACCTTGGACTCCAAAAGTCCAAGGTGCCACGTAGTGTGACTGAACTCGGGATCATGTGGTTGGTAAGCAAGCTACTTATCACACAGCCAGTCCTGTATTTATATTCTTGTTTATGTGTGCATTTATGTTTGGTGTGGTTGGAAAGCTTTCCTCGTTTCCCCCGAGTGTAGTATTTGTTTTGGTGGTTCGTTTGCTGTTGCTGGGTGGTTTTGTGGTCCTCGTCCAAGCGTAGGCAGCAAGGAGGCCTTTGACCCGTTGCAGTTTTTACCAGTTGGGGAAACAAACTCGCAAATGAATAGTTTCTCCACAAACGAGACAATGCGGCCTTTTGCCCTCAGTCATTATGTGTATCACCGTTCTGTTCTAGAGACAGATGTTGTTCGCGATTTTTATAATGTTTTTGCGCCTGATCTGGAGAAGTATCTCCATGTCAACCCCGGACCAGTTTTCCCTAGCAGTTCTTGTCATCTCTATCGGGACGGTATCCGTTCACTCCACAATTACGCATCCCAGAAGCCAGCACAAATCAACTCCTGGTGGGATTCTAGGAATGCATACACGTGCTGTAAGTTTCCCCATGTAGAAGGTGTACGTAATAACGTTGCTGGTTCTTCAATTGGTCATAGAATGTTTCAAAGCGAGGACTTCTGACTGAAAGAACATCGAAACGGTATGTACTCGGTGTCATCTCTGATGCACCTCAGTGCTGCTTCAATACCTACTTGGGTTATTAAAGCCGCTCTAATCGTCTTTGCTGAGATGCATCTGAAAAGTACCGTTCTTTTCTCTTCTGCTTCAATTGACTCTGACGGAATAGTTAGATTAGCCCAGCTTTCTTCTTTTTTAATAAGTTTCCATGCCTGGGTCAACATTTTATCTCTATTTTTGAAGTCCACGGTGAAACGATGCTTCTTTTTCGCTACTGCTGCCGTTGTTCTTGTTGTCGTGGTTCTTGTAGATGTTGTTGGTGGTTTGCTGCTGTTGTCACTTTTGCTATTGTTGTAGCTATTTTCGCCATCGCTATTGTCGCTGCTGTGGCTGTCTCTTGTGTGTTTATTGCTGCTACAACTACCACTACCGCCGCCGCTGCAGCTACTGTTGCTGCTGCTGCTGCTGTTGTTACTACGAGGTGGACGGTGTACAATTCTAGTATTGTTTTCCCTTCCCTTCCTCCTGTACAGTTGCCAGTAACGGAGGGAAGGGGAGGGAAATCTTCAGCAGTCAAAAGATTCCTGGGGGTATTTTTCTTTATTCCCAACTCTTTCAAGATGTGCTTCACTATCTTGTTGAGTTGTATTTCATTAAATCATATAAAAACGCCCACTAAAATTATTTCATTGGCCGAATACAGCCTCTGGAGGGGATGAATAATCATAGAAGACCAGTAACACGTTCCTGGTGTTTCTATTGACAACTTTGAATAAAATAAATAATGCAAAAAAGCATCAAACCGGTGTAAATAAATATTTCAAGCTTGAGTGTTTGAAAACACGTCGTATGTATTCCACAGTGAATAATAATAATAATAATAATAATAATAATAATAATAATAATAATAATAATAATAATAATAATAATAATGAAGATGATGATGATAATAATAATCATTTCTACTGCAAGCACAATATATGCATCTAGAGGGGCATATACTTCAGAAAAGTTTTAATATTCCATTGATATTTAAGATGCAAGTTCAATTACGATATAGTTGGTCGAAATATCAACATGCAGGAAGAAGAGGGGAACAATAAGATGGGAAAATTAAAAACCCTGAGTGACAATGCTGAAAATCATCTGAGATGAATAGAATGAATGGACGGTATAAATCTCATTAACTGAAATTTTTTAAAAATAATATTAGTCTGACTAACTGAATCGCTAATTGGATAACAAAAGAGGATTGTTTGACTAGAAGAATATTAACGTATCATATATAATAGAAAACCCCGAACAGGACATTGAGTCTGGAACCAGGCAAGCTAACGAAATATTTACCATGCAGTTGTTTGACATGTTTGAAGTAGTTGACAAATATTCTTCGAAACACAATCTACAATATTGGATTCAAAGTTTAGCACACAGCCAGCACAACCTACAATATTAAGAAACAGCAGAACATATCAGTTAAATGAACCTAAGATACATATAACACATTATATAGTTACGACTATAATACGTTCGCCCTAGACATTAACAATGACATACATATTTGTTGAGAGAATCGCTTGATCGTAAGAGGAAAGCACTGCCTCTTGAAGTAAATGAGTGTTTAGTTAAAAGCTAGATTTAAGTTTAGAGATTACTCTCCGAATAGAGGTAAAAAGTCTGTTGGCTGCACCAGTTGTTTGTTTCCACCAATTCTAGCTTTTACTCCCCTTCCCCTCTTGACGTGTATAACAATTAATCCTCTCTTAGGTTCAAATATACGATGCATCCACCTTTTTTCTTCTAAGTATTAAAAACGCGCACATACGTTAGAAGATTTCTGTTGCTATTTGACTTGCTAGAAACAGCAGCCAAATCTTTTTGAAATCAACCGATAAACATTCCAGAAACTTGACTTGGATTGTTAGTTCTTGAGAAGTCCTCCAACTAATCGCGAATGTCGTACAATCTATAAACTGAACATGCAGGATATGAAACTTAATTTTTTTGAAATAACGGTTTTAGTTATTAATTATTAAGCAAAACTAAAAGATTAAATTTCGTCGAGAAACGTTCAGCAGCATTTCGTCTATCTTTTGTTTCTGTGTTCAAATTCTGCTGCGGTCGACTTTGTCTTTCATCCTTTAGGGATCGATAAAATAAGTACCAATCGAGCACTGGGTTCGATGTAATCGTCTTGCCCTTCCCCGAAATTGATGGCCATGCGCCAAAATTTGAAATCAGTATATAAATATGTTTCATTAACGTAGTGAGCTGGCAAAATCGGTAGCACACCGGGCAAAATATTTCGCAGCATTTCGTTTGTCTTGGTTCTGATTTCAAATTTCACCGAAATTGACTTTGCCTTTCATCCTTTAGCAGTCGATAAATTAAGTACCATTTTAGTAGCAAAATCGATGTAATCGACTTACCCCTTCCGCCAAGTTTGATGGACTTGTGCCAAAATTTGAAACCAGTATATAAATAGGCTTCTGGAAACAAAATGCTTGACATGTGGTGAAAAGAATAACAAAAACAAAAATGAGTTTTCTCTATCAAAAGTTGTTTCCAGATTATTTATATTGACATTTTGTCACCCTTCTACTATCACTAAATTCTTATGTACACGAGCACTCACTTTCTTACATTCCCACTTTGACCGCACCTCTTGGAATAAAAATAGTAGTTAATTCACCTGTATGTAAATTAATGTTTCCTTGTATGTTATTTACATTAGCTTACATAAGCTACAGTATAAAACCAAAAAAATTATCACAAATAAACCTTGAAAACAAAACGTTAGAACAACCGTATTTTTATGTGCAAAACACAAAGCGCACAGCTTTAATCAAGTCAACGTGAGAATTTTAATAGTATGTAAGCCCTTTTTTTCTTTGTTTAGAATTATAATGGTTCTAGGAGAAAAAAAAACTCGGGGCCATGATGGAGCAGCGCCTTTGGGTTTGTTGTCGATTATATCGATTAGGTTCTCAGCTGTTATTTATCTAAAAATAATATACTGAAATTGGGTAGGTGTATATTTAAAATGAAAACTTTAAAGGATCTTAACCTATACTACATGACATTTTGTTGGACGTTTCACTAATTTTGCAATTCAATATTGATTGAGAAAAAAATTACGCATGTTCAAACTATTTATATTACACATGCTGCAATGTATTTTGTTGCGATGTGTAATTATTTTCAAATTCATTGAAAAGCACTCTCCATTCAGTTTATGCAATCGTCAACAAAATTCTCATGACTATGGCTATTTTTATTACATGATTTGCATGACTGTCAAACTAAACATTAAATATGATGTATTCACGAGCGATTGCCTAGGTCATGACATCCGTACAATCATGGTTACTCGATTTACATTTACTCAGCTCTTATTATTCATTTTTACAACACACAAAACAATAGTTGCTGTAGCTGCGATATTTTTAATTCTTTTATGTGGTAAGAGATATTTTGATGCACAATGATTATCTCTTCGAAACGGCTTTTTGAGCAGAAATTTGATTACGTGTGCTTCAAGTACTAAAACCCTTTCACCTCAGCAATATAAAACACATTCATCTTCACATTATGGCTTTAGATTCTGCTTACTCCGCTTTAATTAACTTCATGCTTTCTAAAAAGAGAAGGCAAATAGTAAGATGTTTTAATGAATATATTATCTTTAAATGGAAAGAGTTAGGTTATATTTATTGAAAAGTTTGTTTTTTATTAAATGCTGTTCATCTACTCAGCATTTATAGGTAGAGTGGACCTTAATAATGTTCAGTAGCGTGAATACTGCATGGTTTTATAAAGTTGACGCGGACTCGTATACCACAATTATATTCGGACTTATTAAAACCAGCTCCAACTGGAGAATGTCGCTAGTGTATGTATGTATGTATGTATGTTTGT
>NC_142930.1:35769669-35784669 GCF_046866305.1 Octopus bimaculoides | reverse complement strand
GTGAGGAAAGATAGAATGCCGTGTCGTTATGTTTAACTTTGCTCATAAAAAATAATTTTGTGTTATCAAAAATATATTACAGACGTCATCAAAGAGATTTACAAAACGATGGTGTTCACACAATAAACCAGCCTTTATTAGCCAGCTAAAAGCAAACTTTGAATTACAAAGTGTCATTTTGAAGAAGAGAAAAACATATTGGGTGATGGAGTGCTTTATAGCAGAAAGCCACTGACGTAAATCGACATGAAAGCCTTGGGCTGTAGATCTTCAAGATCTATAATTATGTTATCAAAGTTGCACAACAACAGAAAACGAAAAAAGGGCCAATATTTATTATTGCCAGATTAAACCGCAAACAACAGTTATAATGATAAAATACACGCATTTCTGAAAACGGTTTTTAAGTTGATCGTTTGGCAGCGGTGATAGAAAGTGAACTGCAATATATCTCATGACTTATTTGCTGAAATGTTTTGACAGGGATTCAAGTTTTTTAATGAATTATAACATACTGGAAAAAGTATCAATTTTGCGAAATTTCTTTCAAATACTAAAGATTTCACAATGTAAATTTTATAATCTGATTAAATTCTTCCAAGGTAGAACCCACTGAACGTTGCAAAATCTAATGAAAAGGATAAGAAAATTAATCCTATCAGGTGGAAATGTATTACGTTATAAATCTACAAGTAAAAGACATGATAATCAGTAGAAATCAGATCGATCAGTTTGTTTGCTGATCAGCTACATGATTCCTTCATCAATAATTGAATCTTTGGATTAAGGAAAGAATATATTTAGTGTGATGGAATTTATGTACGACATTATACTTCTTATAGTCTAATACATGGAAGAGATATGTATCATATCTTTGTGTTTACCGCAGAACAGAGATAACATTTTACGTAACTAAATATAGTAGATCATATATATATATATGTGTGTGTGTGTGTGTGTGTGTGTGTGTGTGTATGTGTGTGTGTGTGTGTGTGTATGTATGTATGTATGTATGTATGTATGTATCATACATATTATAATCATGTATACAAATATAACAATAGGATGTGTTGATAAATATCTTTTTCCATGACGAAAAACATGTAACTAACATGTTAAAGACATAACTAACACGTTAAATGGATTCTTTCTTTCTTCTTATATATTCTATCTGTTTTTCATTCAATTTCGCTTATTTACGCTTACATTTCTAAAGAAAACATTGTACCCTCACAATTAGAGGAAATTGAAAAATTTGAGAAATTTTGCACGTATACCGAAAAACATAATCTATTCTGAAATACATACATATGTTGGTTTGAATTCATATGTTTTATACATATTTTTAGTAAATCTCGTTATCCCACACAAGTATACTTTCATCTACATACGTCAATTGCTAGTAGGTAATTTAACAAAGAAAAGGGAGAATCACAACTTCCTACTGATATTGTACTGGTGACAGTATTTATGCAACTACAACTACATGTTGGAAAATGTACCGGAGGTCATTTTGAAGACAAATGTATATCTAACATTCTCCTTATCATAGTATATAAAAAATTTAATTAGCATTAATCTGATACACTTTCTTGTAGAATCCAGTCATGTTTTCTCCATTATAGCAGTTAATAATCATCCTGGCAAATTTGTGTGCGTATATACGTATTAAACATTTGATAAGTCCCTACGTACGAAACTCTCGTAAAACGTGTCCTCGTAAAGTGAGGTATTACTGTATATTTTGTGTGTATGTGCATGTGTGTAGGTGTGTATGTGTGTGTATTATATACACATACATACATGCACACATTTATTTATACATGTATATACATACATACAAACATATATGTATGTATGTGTATGTGTGTATATATATATATATATATATATATATATATATATATATATATATATATATATATATATATATATATATATATATATATATATATATATATATATAAATTAAAAGGGTAAAGGATTATCAATTTATTAATTAATAAATTAATTAACAATTAATAATTTTTACCAAGCCCATCGGTATGAAAGTACCATTATTGGTGGAGAACTTATTTAAAAGCTCATATATATTTATAAATATAATTAAGGGATCAGCAATTATTTGCTATCTATGAGATTCTCAGCTCTTTTTTAGCTGCTATTTCGGAACTTCGGTATATGGTGAAGCAAATATTTGCTGATCCCTTAATTATATATATATATATATATATATATATATATATATATATATATGAATTTCTATAAATAAGGATAAGATCGATATTTAAAATATTGATTTTATCAAGTGGCGAGCATGGGAAGATAGATAGATAGATAGATAGATAGATAGAAATATATCTTTTTATTATAGCCACACAGGGCTAAATACAGAAAATGGACAAATTACAAAGTAGAGCTTTTGGGGGGGGGGATAATTTCGATCAAAAGGGATCGCGGGAAGAAAAAAAAAACGTGGGGGGGGGGGCGATCAATAGGGATCGTGTATCACAGTCGATGTAAAAAACGGGGAACAGATTAGGTTTATCCGTGGAGAGAAAAGCCTACGGAAAAGACCACGGTCACCTCAGGCTTTTTTTTTTTAAAGGTCTATTGACTTTTTATACATGCTAGGCCACTGGTAGTGAAATATGTAAAAATGTGTTTCCCTATATAGATAGATAGATAGATAGATAGATAGATAGATAGATAGATAGAAAAAGAGTAACACAGAGAGAGAGGATTATGAAGATATGAGGATGCGAATAAAATATTTGCATTGCGATCATTTAAACATAATAACGTTTATGAATTGTAATGGCACGTTTTACGTTCATTATTAAAATGTTTCTTTGACCTATTGCATATACGGTCAAAATGAAATTATTGGCTAACAGCATTATATTTTGGGACGCTAATTGAATGGAATAAACATGATGTCATTCAGATGGAAATATTGCAATATGACTACATAATAATCACTGCAACTGGAACAGTACAAGCGTGACTAAGATGGAGGAACGCAAAACGAAAAGGTGCACATTGAAGAGTTTAATTAGCCATGTATAAAAAAAAATAGCTTTTGGTAACTATGAAATACAATCAAATTCAAATATATCTCTCTCACTCTCTCTCTTTCTCGTTCTCTCTCTCTCTCTCTCTCTCTCTCTCTCTCTCTCTCTCTCTCTCTCTCTCTCTCTCTCTCCCTCTCTCGATACGTACACAAACACACATTCACATGCAGATATATGTACGTATATTCAAAGTTTTAGTGACAAATTAAAAGCAGTGACATTAATATTTTCCCTTTATATGGAGAAGTAGTTCCACGTGCATAACACATTGTTAGCTTCAACTGGAAATCATATTTAAGTAGTCGTTGAAAGGACAAAACTCCTTCCAAATCATATAAATTCTTAGGGCTGGTTTCCCGGATTCAGTGGTGTATATATTCCCCATTGCACACGACACCGGTCCATCTTAGAAATACTCATGTTTGCCAGCCAAACGGACTGGAATAGCGTGAAATGAAATGCTTTGCTCCACGTTCTGTTCCCCAGTGGAGAGCGGCATTCAGAGATTTTAATACCTGAGGTCTGGATGTTTTTCAGGGGAGGAAATATATTGAAGGGTTTTAACACACGATAGGGAAAAGATTTTACCGTAACGGATTTTCTATGAATGGATTAAAATTATTAAAACTCGCCCCACAAATCTCATTCATCGAGAAGAAACTGAACGCCCGAAGATACTTTATGCTAATGAAATTACTGAACGTGTTATATTATGGACTGTTGAACAGACGAACGACTATTGAGGAGGGGCATAGTGTATGAAAATAATCTATGGGCCAGTCTATAACACTACGTTTTGCAACCTGGATGATAGTGTCTACAGAGAATCACACTTACTGTAGCATGCGCAGCTTAGTTTACCACTAATAGGGAAAATTATAAATACTTTTAGAAGTATTACGAGATTAAGACATTATAGGATTAAGGCAGGAATTTTGCAGTACGTCGTAAGCATGACCTGAGTGCTTGCATCACTGTGGAAACAATAACGTGCACACTAAACAGTTGCATGTGTAAAACTGCGTGATGATCATGATTACCGCCCATGAGCAGGAAGGACAATCCGATATGCACAATTTTGCCCAGATTTGCTGGATTTATGAAATTATATCATTGTGAAGTGGAAAGAGGCACGATACTAAGTAGTTGTAAGGAAAAATTCTTAACCACATGGCCATAGCTGAGACCATATAAAATTAATATATGTGATGATATGTCAAACAGTGTATTGTAGCAATTTAACTGAAATACACGTAATTATGTAATCCGATTAAGTATGAGAAATCTAGATTAATACACGGACAAGTGTCACAGGATATATGCTAAGCTCATTATAGTTTAAGAACACAAAGACGTAATATGTTTGTAGGGTGACTGACAAACAACAGCCATGTGCTAGCAATGTGAAACACGCCTGAAAGCAACAAGAGAAAGGACAGACAACTGAAATTAGTTTCGCTACCATACGATGACTGATTTAACAAGTGAAAATCAAATCGTGCTTCATTCTACTTGGACAATACAAATGCAATAAAAATTCTTTCAAAAACCTGTAGACTGTTGATTTAGTTTGTGTTACGCGTCAACTCAAAGTTAAATATAATAGTTATAACATGAATTATTTGAGTACGGTACAAAGCATCAATCAGGCGATTTTTTTATAAAACAAAAGAAAACTGATATATTATTTGGAAAGGGTTCAAACGGTTCATGGGATTGAAATTATCTCAAAATATCCTATATCAATATTGATTTCGTAAAAAGAGAACAGATATTTAATAGTTATATGCCTGATAGTATAGGATGTAAGACATAAAAAGAATCTTAGCAAAGGAGGCTAATCGCGGCTGCGAAAATCGAGAAACTTTTTTATACATAAATTAAACACATTGAAATAATAAATATCACTAACCACGGAAATCTTTCGTCTTCGTAGTAAACACGCATAAACACACACACATACACAAACACACACACACAAATACACACACATGTACACACACACATTTATGTATATATATAGGATTAGGGTAATGTACTTACATGTGTGTATACATATGTACGTGTGTTTGTGTGCTTGTGTGTGTCTGTATGTCTGTGTTAAATTTAGCATGTTGATTTTATGCTGTATAATTATTATATATTGCAATAGAAAACAGGGTGACGGCTGCCAGAAGTAATAATCTTTTTGTAAGGATATTTATCCTAGAGGCAAGAATTGTCGGTAAATGTTGTCCTCAATACGACCTGAGTGTGTAAATGGCTCACAGAAACTAAGAAAGTGAATAAGAGAGACTGAATTATATAAGCAACTGAAATGTTGCTCGTATAATATTTTTAGTCTTTATTGAGCCAACTCATGGCAATTGGAGTTTCCACTATCCTGTATATCTTGCATATCTACAATTAAACTGGTAAATGTTCCTCTTTCTAGATGAGGAATTTAATAGCCATGTTGAAGCTGGTCGATTTCCTGTTTAAGATCCCCGCGTGCATTGGCTTGTTAATCGAGTGTGTAGTTCTGTCGGTTTGACTCTGATCTTGGAAGGGAATGTAAGTGTTCGGAAATTTTACAGTAATCGTATAGGTCCAGATCTGTCGTAGGGTACAATGCTGATTTTATCTGACTTTTACGTTGCGGACACAAGCCTGTAGAATCATCAAATGTTTCATAGGTCGAATGATCTGGTCGTAATACAATCAGGGTACTTATAAGGTATTTTCATTTATTTGTCTTGAATCAGCAAATAGGAAACAACCCCCCAGTTGAAATTTCATCATGAAGGGAAACCACTTTTCGTTTAATTTCAGAAAAATTCCTAGTTATAAATACGTTTATTCGTTTATTTCATTATTTGTTTGGTTCTACTTGATTATTTTGACATTGACTTTAAAGTTTTTGCTGCGCGTGGCCAATTTAGACGATCTTACTGCGTCTGCATATATGTATTTATATATGCATGTATTTATGTATTAGTGTGTACATATACACATGTACGTACGTATGTTTGTGTGACTTTGTATGTGTGTCTATATATAATATACAGTGATATTTATATATTCAATATATCTACATTCGACTGCTGTATAACTTGATCACTTGCTATAAATCTGACTGTATTTGTATGAGTGTGTGTGTTTACGTGTGCGCGCGTAGGTGTGTGCGCGTGTGCGTGTGTGTGTGTGTGTGTGTGTGTGTGCCGTTAAATTTAGCTATTACTAGCTTCCAAACATGGGTTGACTAAAACAATCTATTTAATTTAAACTCCGCCGCGGCTACGAAACTGTAGATTACCATTATCCGGGAACCTATATACAGAGCCGAAATCCTCAATTCTGACGGCTAGAGAAGAATCTTTATTGGCCTCAGAGAGAAATACATGCGGCTTCAAACAGAAACAGATATAATTGTAAGAATGGTTACGCTCCAGTTTTCCAGGACTTTCCAAGTAAGGCCGAGGAACAATCCAATTTTCCTCGCGTCTTGCAACCTTTTCAATAATTTTGAGTCAAGACTATTGAAAAGGTTGCAAGACGCAACGAAAATTTTGGGAAAATAAAAATAAGAAATAAGTGGAAATTTTCCCGGTGAATGTGTTAAATTATAAGGCACAAAAAGAAAATGACTCTCTCCAGACACAACAGAATATACATATATATATATATATATATATATATATATATATATATATATACGTGATTTGATCAGTAAGTATCTGAACTATTGCCATAGCAACGAAGTTAAAGAACGCAATGTAAAATCACTTAGCACAGATTGATCGTGGAATCTGCCGTGTATGTGCACTAAGTTTTAGCGAGCTAACTCATTCCGCTCGTTAAAGGAACGTGTGTAGTGTGTGATCGTCACCTTAACGATGACAGGGAAAGTTCAGCAGATAATCTCTCTCAAATTTTGCCGGTACTTGCTTAGAAGCATATGCAAAGTTTTCAAAGCGTTTTCATCTTTCTCGACACAATCAAGTAGTTCTTATGCAACTGGAACCCAATTGACCGTTTGGTCAGATGACAGCAGTTTTGGCGCAAACTTGGCAGTCATTCGTCTCACATCCAAAATTCTAAATCATAAAGGACTGAACTGAACTGTAATTAATTTGCACATTCTCTGCTAACTCACGGATGGTGATCCGACGCTTTCCCCTCACAGTTGCACGCACATCTGCAATGTTTTTTTCTCAGTTTTGCTGGTTGCGGGTCACCCAGAATGTTCGTCACCATCGACATTTTTGGGGCTATCTTTGGAAACGTGTGAACCACACGTACACT
Organism: Octopus bimaculoides; assembly: GCF_046866305.1. Taxonomy (NCBI): domain Eukaryota; kingdom Metazoa; phylum Mollusca; class Cephalopoda; order Octopoda; family Octopodidae; genus Octopus; species Octopus bimaculoides. The sequence continues at coordinate 35,777,311 of NC_142930.1, read as the reverse complement.
TGTGTGGGGCTCATACACTCCTCTCCATACCCTTTCTGAACATTTGCGTAGACCTCTGAGCTAGTATCGTCAGGACAACTTTCTGTGCCGTCGTCAATGCGACGATCACGCGTCACACACGATCCTTCCAAGCACCACCGTAAACAGCGGAAGTGAGGTAGAACGTTAAAGCGTGGAAAGCATACACAACATTGCATACGGTAAATCTGTGCCAAGTATCTTTACTCTGCATGCATTAGCTTCGTTATTATCGCAAACGTCTTCATACCTGAATGCTTATTGATCACATTTCATATATATATATATATATATATATATATATATATATATATGTATATATATATATATATATATATATATATATATATATATATATATATATATATATATATATATATATATATATATATGTATATATATATATATATATATATATATATATATATATATATATATATATATATATATATATATGTATATATATATATATATACATACAACATATACATCTATACATATATATTACACACTATATATATATATATGTTTGTGTGTATGTATATATGTATATATATATATATATATATATATATATATATATAATATATATATATATATATAAATATATATATATATTTATCTATTTATCTATGGGTTTCAACCAAGTGGCTGTGGTCATGCTGGAGCACCACCGTGATTTTCTGTCTTTATGCTTTGCTCTCTTCACGTTCCTTGCATGGCTCTTCTCCTGCACCTGATATAGTCCAATCAAGAGTTTTGATGGCACATCTGGTGTATAAGAGAATTTGACATCGCTGCCCTAAACTGTGCCTCATTTCGAGCCATTGGTTCGTCTGGTATCGTGGAGAGGACAGCGTCGAGTTTTGTCTTGAAGACCTCCACATCCGTGTCTTGCAGGTTTCTCAAATGTTTTGGCAGGGCATTGAAGAGCTGAGGTCCTCTGAAACCGAGGCCGCTGCAGTATCTTGTTCTTATGTGAGATGCAGTGGACGGCACCTTTGGCACCATGCAGTGGCGACCCGTGCGGGCATTCCTGTAGTACTTGACGCCAAAGTTCGGCACCAGTCCTTCCAGTATTTTCCATATGTACATTATTACATATCTCTCCCGCCTGCGTTCCAGGGAGTAGAGACCTAGTGCCTGCAGTCGCTGCCTGTAGTTCATCTGCTGGACTGTGGCGATCTTTTTTGTATAGTGCCTCTGAATTGCCTCGAGTTCTGCTGTCCGTTTGACACTGTGTGGTGACCACAACTGAGAGCAATAGTCTAGGCCGCTCAGGACAAATGTCTTCCATAGAGTCAACATGACTTTTTGATCCCTTGTACGGAATGTCCTCAGTATCCACCCCGACAGCTGTCTACACTTTGCTGTCAACTTGACAATGTGCATGTGAAATGATGCATCACTACACATGTTGATGCCCAAGTCACTCACGGCTTGTGGTTCTGGGATTTCAGTACCTTCAGGTCCTGTGTATGCCAGTTGGGAGGCACTTGTGGCCTTGTAGCGCAGTACTTGAAATTTTTCCGCATTCAACTGCATATTGTTTTGCTCTGCCCACTCATATATTGCATTTAGGTCATTCTGCAGGCTTAGAATATCATCAGGATTCTTTATTGCCTGAGATAGTTTTGTGTCATTAGCGTAGCTAGTGACAGTGGCTCTCCGAGTGACCGTGGGCATGTCCAGAAGGGCCACTATGAACAGTAGTGGCCCCAGGACAGTTCCTTGCGGAACACCGCTCAATATTTGTGTTTCCCTAGATAGTTCTCCATTGGCTGCAACTGTCTGACTTCTACCATTCAGGAAGTCATGCAGCCATTCTCCTAATTTACCAGTTATGCCAAGGTTTCGCAGCTTGTGACATATCAAGCCATGATCAACTTTGCCAAAGGCTTTTGCAAAGTCGAGATATATCACATCAACATTTGAATGGTCAAGTAGCTGCTTCAGGACCCAGTCATAATGCTGCAGGAGCTGCGTGAGGCAGCTTCTACCTGGACGGAAACCATGCTGGGTCTCATTCAGCAAGTCATTTTCTTCTAGGAACGCAATCAATCTCTTTCTGACAATTCGTTCCATGACTTTGCTAATATGTGAAGTCAGAGAGATAGGCCTGTAGTTCCCAGCCTCTGCTCTGCTTCCGCCTTTATGGATAGGACGTATGGTGCCTTCCTTCAGCTTTTTGGGAAGCTTACCATTTGCAAGGAAACTCTGGAAGAGTATCCGGAGTGGTCCTGCTAATTCTTGTTTACACGACTTTAAGTGGACAGCCAGGAAACCATCGGGGCCAGTTGCCGAATTTAAGCTCATTTCATTTATGGCAGCTATTACATCTTCCTCTTCAATGTCAATGTAGGTAATGGATGCAGTCTTTTTCTGCTGAGTGCTATTGTCAAAGAAATCAGCTGGGTTCTTTATCTGCATGTGACTCAGAGGAGAAGTAAAGACACTCTTGAATTGTGCACTGAGCACTTCACTTATCCATGTGGGATCCGCAGTCAGGGAGCCATTAGGCAGGAATAGGGGTCGTATCTTATACTGTACCGTAGCAGTCTCTTTTGCAAATCTATAGAAAGCCTTGGGGTTTGTTTTTATGCTTTCTACTGCTCTCTTCTCCTTCTCTGCTCTCTCCTTTTCATGGGAGAGTTTAATCTTGTTTTCTATTTCTAACAGTGTTAGTTTTAATTTAGCCCTTTTCCTATCCCCCAGTTCTCTATTTAACTGGTTTGAGACCTTTGTTCTGTGTCTCATAAGGATTTTCCTGTCTCTAGGAATTCTATTGGCATGTTTGCTGGTCTAAACGAATAAACGAATAATTATATTCTTGGGAATAGAAATTTCCCTAATGAATTTTTTTACACACTGGCTTCTTGATAAAATTCTTGTAAAAGAGTTTTATCCCTTTTTGAATTTATTTATCACACACACACACACACACATATATATATATATATATACATATATATATATATATATATATATATATATATATATATATATATATATATATATATATATATATGTATATATATATATATATATATATATATATATATATATATATATATATATATATATATATATATATATATATATATATATATATATATATATATGTATGTATATATATATATATATATATATATATATATATATATATATATATATATATATATATATATATATGTATATATATATATATATATATATATATATATATATATATATATATATATATATATATATATATATATATATATATATATATATATATATATATATACATATATACATTCATATACACACGCGTACATGTTCATATACACCCACTTCATCTCGTATAAGGTTATCACGGCACAATATGCAATATTCCTATAATTATATAGTTGTTTTTTAATTATGTTTTCATTTCTGTTATCACACCACCATCATGTCTTTTTTTTTTCCTAATAACTGAAACGAATCATCAAAGCATGTGTTTCCAAGTGTTTTCTCAAGTACGATATTACTGGAACAACAAAAGGCTTACTAGTAATAAAGTTAGAAACGCTGATGGGATTTTCATGCAATCTAAAGTAGGCAGAATGTGTGAGCTATTGTAGAAATTCATTCTTTATAAAACACCAATAACCACCTTCTGATACATACATTTACATTCATACTTTTGCGAGGCTCTAGCAATGTTCTTCATGCATGCACTAGAAAACAAACCATACACAGAAAAATTGAAAATTCCTTAAGATTATGCGAATACTCTAGCACTAAATAGTCTACTATACGCTCTCAGTATCTCACTACCAATTACTTCTTTATATGTCATCAATTCACACTCTCAACCAGCATACACACATACACATAATCAACTGAACATAACATTGTTGTTACACATTTATGAAATTTTCAGACATTCTGAGATCTCAGTATATCTCTCTCATTCTCTCTGACACCGCTTTCTCTCTCTCTCTCTCTCTCTCTCTCTCTCTCTCTCTCTCTCTCTCTCTCTCTTATTTTCTTTCTTATATCTTTCTCTCCGTAAATCTGTCTCTCCCTGTGTCGCATACTCTCGTTTTCTCTTTTTATTTAACTCTTTTACTCTTATACTTGTTTCAGTCTCATTGACTGCGGCCATGCTGGAGCACCGCCTTTACTCGAGCAAATCGACTCCGGGACTTATTCTTTGTAAGCCTAGTACTTATTCTATCGGTCTCTTTTGCCGAACCGCTAAGTGACGGGGACACAAACACACCAGCATCGGTTGTCAAGCGATGTTGGGGGAACAATCACAGACACACAAACATGCACACACACACACACACACACACACACACACACACACATACTTACACATATATATATACATATATACGACGGGCTTCTTTCAGTTTTCGTCTACCAAATCTCCTCACAAGGCTTTGGTCGGCCCGAGTCTATAGTAGAAGACACTTGCCCAAGGTGCCACGCAGTGGGACTGGACCCGGAACCATGTGGTTGGTAAGCAAGCTACTTACCACACAGCCACTCCTGCGCCTAATAATATGATTTGATGTAAATGAATAAATGCTCGACTATAAGTTTTCATCTTATTTAGGCCGATAATCTGCTCTCATTTTGCTCCAATAATGATCAGATATATTTAAGCCATGTCTTTTCTTGTCTTCTTAATAACTTATTGTACATATAAAACCATATCGTTGTATCTCTCTTTCTCTTTTTCTCTCTTTCTTTCTCTCTATGTGTGTGTGTGACTGTGTCTATGTGAGTGAGCGTGTGCGTGCATGAGTGCATGTGAGCATGTGTGTGTGTGTGTGTGGGTGCGTGTGTTTGAGTGTGTGAGTATGTGTGTGTGTGTGTGTGTGTGTGTGTGTGTGTGTGTGTGTTTACTAATTATTACCTATTTCTTTGGGAAACACTGACTGCATTACTTTAATACCGAAACTGTATTCTATAGAATTTTGTTCTTGTCTCTATGCTTCAGTCGGCCAAGAAGATCTACATGAGATGTAGCCTGTCTACTAGTAAAAGATAAAACGGAATAACGAGATTCAACGTATGAGGTGCATTGACGTTAATACAACGGTACATAAACTATAAAGACACAAAGGCTCACTTCATGTAATATAACTTTTTTTACTAAAATGAGTCGTAGAATTATACCATATAGAGGGCGGGCTAAAAGTCACGCAGAAAATAAGTTCAATACGCTACGGAATTGTCAAATATGCTTTGGTTTTTCTAAAACTGAATTATGATGATGATGATGATGATGATGATGATGACGACGACGACGACGACGACGATGATGATGATGATGATGATGATGATGATGATGATGATGATGATGATAACAACAACAACAATTATTAGTATTAATAATGACAGCACCAATGATAATAGCATATGACTATGTAGAAGCTGGGATTTGACAATGTAGCAAGCTAGAATTTGACCATGCTGATAAATGGTATGAACATAAACCTAGTAAAGTACTAGAAAGTATATCAGGTTGGAACAAAGGTTATGGCTGATTTTAAGGTCTCTACCAAAAAATGAAAAATCCCATGATTAAGACAATGTTTATTCGTTAACATCATTTCTGTTACTTTGTAGAAGTTCATTCCACTTCTCAACAAGTTTTAAAATGTTATACTTCTATAATTGTTTAGGTTTTGATGCGAAATATGAATGCAACTCATTTTCAACCTCTTCACTTGATGTCGACCTAAAACCATTCAAATGTTTCTGTAGTCCCTGGAACAAGTGATAAGGTGCATGGTCTGGAGAATATATGTAGCATGAAGATACATTTCCTAACCAAGCTCTTCCAAGAAGTTTTTTGTCAATCGAGCTGCGTGAGGAAGAGCATTGTCATGATAGAAGATGGCATCCTCTCTGTTGACAAAGCAGGGTTCCTTTCTCTTCAAAGTAGCTCCCAAACAATGGAATTGATCACAGCAGATATTAGCAGTAATTATTTGATTGTTGTCTAACGGTTCGTGATGGACAATTCCTTCAATATCCCACCGTACACTCAACATGATCATCCTTCGATGAAGTCCTCATCCTGATTGTTGAACAGGTCTTCCTCCTTGACTGATCCGCGATCGGTGGCGCTTAACGTAATGGTAAAGGATTTACTTCTCATCACCTGCCTTCCTAAAAATGGTTCCTTAAGGTGTCGTGAAAGCAATGACTGACAACAAACAAGCTATTGCAGATTCTCTGGAGACAGTTCGTGCAGGAACCATTTTCCAAGCATTTTCGGTTGGCGTAAAGCATTTGTATGGGATACGTTAAACTGTTAAGTTTTCTACAAGTAGCGTTTGGATTTTATGCGAGACCAGGTTCCAGCGCCTCGGAATGAAGTTGTTTAGAGCGACCTTCTTTGACCCGTCTTTCAAACTAAAACCCCACTTCGCAGGCGAGAAAAACATATCCTCCTACATCTTTCACTCACTACATCATATCCATTAATTCCCTGAAGAAACTTTGCTGCTGTGCTTGCACTGACATCTTTATGAAACCCATAGAGTAAGACATGTCCAGTATGATATTTAGATGGGACGAACATTGGTGCGAATATAGCAGAAGATTATGGCCAATACAACCAGAATCTGAAAGAAAAATGTATGAATTACTCATTGTGACATTCTTAAAGCACTGCGGGACATTTTAAATAAGATTCTAGTTAAAACAGTTCTCTAAAAATTCGGCCATTACCTTTGCACCAACCGGATATATATATATATATATATATATATATATATATATATATATATATACATACATACATACATACATACATACATACATATATACATACATGTATGTATTTATGTATATATGTATGTATGTATGTATGTATGTATGTATGTATGTATGTATGCATGTATATATATATATATATATATATATATATATATATATATATATATATATATATATATATATATATATATATATATTTTTATATATATATATATATATATATATATATATATATATATATATATATATATATATATATATATACATGCATACATACATACATACATACATACATACATATATACATAAATACATACATGTATGTATATATGTATGTATGTATGTATGTAAGTATTTGTGTGTGTGTGTATATATATATATATATATATATGCTTGTGGTTTTGCCACTTTCCTCCATATAGTTTCCGAAATATTTCTTCAACTTCAAATTCACATTTCGTTGTACCTTCATATAAATATGTTATCCATACAAGTATGAGAAAACTTAGGAGAGCATGTATGTGTATAATTATACTGTATGCGAAAAAGACACATGCAGCATTAAAAGTCGCACAATTTGGTTCGTTATCATTTTCGTTTGAGAATTTTTTTTCAAACTTTAATTCTATAAAAGCAGTATTTTCATATTTTTTCGCATAAATGATTAGTAATTTATTGCGTATTTGTTTGGGTGTGTGTGTGTATGTGTGTGTGTGTGTGTGTGTGTGTGCGTGTGTGGTTGTTTGTGTGTGTGTGCAAACATAGTGACACACACATACACGTATATGTAAATGGCTTTGTCTTTCATACATCGTGGACTGTTTCAAACACGCACTTAGCTACATATAGCCTA
>NC_142930.1:35762169-35764669 GCF_046866305.1 Octopus bimaculoides | reverse complement strand
GTATTTTGCTCTAAAAGAAGGAACTCGACACGCATGGATGCATTACAGATATAATATTTATCTGTAATAATGCCCGCAGGCCAAAGATTCGTTAAAGCATGCAAATAAAATTCGCTATGGAAATTATTTTATTTTAGCATCAAATAAAATATTCAAGACAAGACTGAAGCGAATGTTAAAGAATTTTAACAGAACGCCTACCGTAAATAATCTCATTAGAATACATGTAGAAGAAATCAGGTTTGTAATTAATCAGTATTTTTCAAGAATTATATTTAAAATTATTACCAGCGTTACAGTCAAATGCCATTTATTCTTTTCTTCCGTTTAGTGTGAGTTTTATTTATTAGCTTTCTTACACATAAGAGTTAGACATTTACAATTATTAATATGTGGATTAGCATATGTAAAAATTTGTTAGATAATGATGTAGAATGAAACAACAATAATTCAAACCATGGAACAAAGGAGGACTGATATTGATGAGTCTGAAGAAGAAAAAGCTGAATATCAAAACAGAAACCTATATTTCTATTACATTGTTGCTACGATAACAAAATGACATTGTTATACATCGATGGTAGCAAGAAACTAAGTTTCATAAACTAAAGATATTCATGGTTCCGTTAAATCGACTTGTCTCTAGACCGAAATTGTTGACCTTCTGCCAAAACTTTAAACCATTATGACAGACTAATATGCACAGTATTAATTAACCGTGTGAATACTCCATCCTCTCTCAACAAAGACGTCATACTGCAAGCGGTCAATATTATCACGAAAAGATATCTTGTAATCTTCATCTTCATTCAGCGGAGAACAGATTATCTAATCTCATAAACAACAACTAATATTTTATCGATCTTATGAAATATAGAAATCTAACATATGAAACAGAAGTGTTGGCGAAAATAAAACTCATGTAAAAATCTATTTCCAATTAACAAATGTATTTAATAATTGCAAATATCACACTTATGATTTATACATTTTAGAGAATAAATTGCAAAGAATAATTACTCAATGACGTCATAAAAAGTAATAGTCAACTGATTATGAATTACTATGAGTAATTTAAGGCGATCTCATGTCAACATTTGAACGATATTTGATATTAGATTTTTCTCAAAACTACTTAAGCAAGTATAGTTAAGTCGGTGCTTAACTGAAAAGGTTTCATAACATAGCATGCCCACTAATTAGTGCTACGATTAAAATAGAATAATTTACTTATAATAGTACTCACATCATGAGTGCTTCTGTCTAGCGTTTTAATACTCACTGCTTTAAATAGGCTAATTGTAGTTATTTGAATATAATTACGATGTCGGATCATAAATTACACAAGACAGAAAATAACTTTATCAGTGAAAATCTACGCCCCGATTCACCTAAGTACATACATTTTCATCTGCTATTTTCTTTATTTTATTATATGCCTAAGAGCATATACCATGTGTATGTGTTCTTACAGTCCTGGACAGATATAAAAGTGACACAAAATGCATAATTTAGGTGACTGAACTTATTCAGATATTTATCAAATTATATTAAAAATATGACTCTATATAAACAATATGTTATGAATTTTATATGTATGTACAGTGGTTCGACAAAATAATGGAAACGCCATAAAATTTCAAACAATTTTATTTTAGTATGGGCTAGGACAGCCTTTGGCAGTAATTACTGCTTGAATTCTACGAGGTATACGCTCGTACAAAGTTTCGATTGTTTCCAAAGGAATTTTTGTCAATTGTTCATTTAAAACAGTCTCTAGTTCTTGTGGTGGAGGATATCGGTTCCTTAACTGTTTTTCTAAAATGCTCCATAAATGTTCAATAACATTGAGATCTGGGGACTGTGGTGGCCAGATAAGATGTTCAACTTCACTAGAATCTTCCTCGTGACATTCAGTAACAATTTAGCTGTGTGAATTGGTGCATTACCGTCCTGTGAGATTGTGTTTTTCCCCGGAAACTCTTCCGCCACCACAGGATTAATGTGCTCAGAAAAAATGCTTAAAACTTACTTGCAATTGGACGCGTTCGATAACATAATAATGCAAATGATATATGAGCATATACATGTATACACACGTATATGTACATACCTACATCTACATGTATATATAGATGCATATCCGGGTACAGGACGCCAGAAAAAGGAACGGGAACATAAAGCACAAAAATGGACTTTGTTTACAGACAACAGAACGAAAACATAGGAAAACAGACGAGCCACTTATGGAATTTTTCCTCCATCAGATGCTTCAATTCTAAACTAGGTGTTTCGAAGATGAGGCAGAATGTGGACATGGAAAGAATGGATACGAAAATGTACTGAACAAAAACAAACTATTTTCCTATCCGTTTCAGATTGTGGCTTATTTAATGCGTTTTCATTAACCGTGCTTTACCGAGTAACAATCAAAGGCTCGGTCATTATATGTGTAGATTAGAGTTCCTTTCTTCAAAAACTTACACCTCCCACTTTCTTG
>NC_142930.1:35714669-35757169 GCF_046866305.1 Octopus bimaculoides | reverse complement strand
GCGATAATTATAGTTTCCACAATTATCGCTTCGCAATTTTATGAATCGGTCATCAGAATTAGCAGAGTCTCTCTTTTGTAATGCAATATTAAGAGACATTATTGTTACTTCTAGTAGACTGAGAATTAACGTAGAGGACTCTACATTAGCTTCATAGTTATTTTCTATCGCTTAGTATGTAAAAAAAAATATATATAAAAAGATTGATTTATTCGTGAACGCATATATGTCTCAGTTTAGATTATTCAAGATATCAAGGTTCAATTTAAATATGATTGACACTTATTATTTTATAAGGTGGGGTGAGTTGAATTAAGAAGTTGAAATATGATAAAGTAGAGTAATGAGCTATAATTTCATTTTATGTAAAGGACTGATAGAAGAGAGAGCTTCGCTACACAAAGTAAATCAAACAATCTTAAAGACTAAATGAAAAATAAAATTTTGTCACAAAATTTGAGATCAAGCATCAATTAAAAAATAAATTACAAAAACGACCTGAGAAAAATATTTATGTAAAGGTGTTTAATGTTAACATAGCTGATTTATAGAGTGCTTTGATATTAGATTCGATGAGCAATGTTTATAGATAGATTGGAATAATATTTCATTCCAGACTTTTCTTGTACGCATAATTTTAGGATGCAGCTCACACTGCACATAAAAATATTTCAGAAATTGCAGGCGACGATGGCCATTAGTGATTTTAAAATATTTTCGCATTTCCTGCTTTCACATTTTTTGGTAGCTGTTTTACTTTGTTCAATATAATTTGGATGGCGGGGAAGCTTGTTAAAAGGCTAGTTGAAACTTGTAGCTAGACGCAAAAACAAAAATAAACTTTAAGTATCTGACACACTTGTCTTAGCGCGCTATTCTGAATTGTTCAATAATAATCGCTGTTTGAAATATAATCGAAAATAAAAATTGAAATATTTAGATGGACAAGATTGACTCTACTCCTAGTCAGTCAATAGTAGTAGTAGTAGTAGTAGTAGTAGTAGTAGTAGTAGTAGTAGTAGTAGTAGTAGTAGTAGTAGTAGTAGCAGTAGTAGTAGTAGTAGTAGTAGTGGTAAATGTAATGGCTTAAATGTTGGGACAAGGCCACAAATTTTAGAGGTGGGATGAGTCGATTACATCGATCCCACTGCTCAAGTACCTGGGTCGATTCATTCGACTAAAATTATTTAAGGCGATACCCCAGTTTGGCTGCAGTCTAATGGCTGAAATAATTATAAGATATATATAACATATATATATTTGCGCTTGTCTACGTATATATATATATATATATATATATATATATATATATATATATATATATATATATATATATATATATATATGTAGCAAAAGATAGAGTGATTCAAGGACCGAAAGGCTACTGGGTATATATACATACATATATATATATATATATATATATATATATATATATATATATATATATATATGTATACACGGGAAGTTAAAATGATTCCGATTATAGTTGCGATGTATAAATGAATGATATATAATGCAGCGTTAGATTGAAATCTATGAATCACAGATACCTTAAGAATGGGGAAGGTAATTGAATATTTGGAAAAGACATTAGGAAGTATTCGAATCTTTTCATTTTCAAATACATATAATCATCTTTAGAGTTTAAAATTTGAGCAAATAGCCAAATGAGATGTGATTTGTCAGCGATTGTTATATGAGCGAAGACCCACATTCTCAAATTATGCCATAGCTATAGCTGAATCAAAATATTCATCAAGATATCAATGCATTTATCTCAGCAAGGGTTGATCCAGTCTTAGAACATACTAATATGCTTGACGTAAATACTGCAATGTATTTTGCCCCACACTTTAATGACTTCAGAAACACAAAGAACCGTAAAACCTACAATAATTCGAAATTTCAAGAACCACAAATTAATAAGTAAACACAACTGTCTGCAATATGTTCATATGCGCTTTCTGCTATATGTTATCAAGTTTATTATTTCCTTATTGCCGACAAGGGGCTAAAAACAGATGGGACAAACAAAGGGATTACGTCAATTACGCCGACCCCAGTGCGTAACTAGTACTTAATTTATCGACCCTGAAAGGATAAAAGGCAAAGTCGACCTCGGTGGAATTTGAACTCAGAATGTAAAGACAGACGAAATACCGCTAAGCATTTCGCCCGGCGTGCTAAAGTTTCTGCCAGCTCACCGCCTTGTTATCGAGCTTCTCTCAAACTCATAATGAATAACATTATTATGTTCAACATGCGTACTGAAAGCTAGTATAAAGTGTCCACTAACATTTATATTTACAAATAAATCTCGTTTCACATGTAAATCTTTTAATTCATACAATTACATGTACCTGGATTAAAACGAGCAGTTAAGATTAAGTATGCTAATACATATATTAGAAACGAAAAATGTACGTGTGCGTCTGTCTGTCTGCCTGTCTGTCTGCCTGTCTGTCTGTCTGTCTGTCTGTCTGTCTGTTTGTATGTATGTATGTATGTATGATCAGATGAGTGAATTCCTTCACCTATACGCTTTACTCTTTACTCTTTTACTTGTTTCAGTCATTTGACTGTGGCCATGCTGGAGCACCGTCTTTAGTCGGGCAAATCGACCCCAGGACTTATGCTTTGTAAACCTAGTACTTATTCTATCGGTCTTTTTTGCCGAACAGCTAGTTTACGCGGACGTAAACACACCAGCATCGGTTGTCAAGCGATGTTGGTGGGATAAACACAGACACAAACACACACACATACATATATATATATACATATATACGACGGGCTGCTTTCAGTTTCCGTCTATCAAATCCACTCACAAGGCTTTGGTCGGCCCGAGGCTATAGTAGAAGGCACTTGCCCAGCCGTCACGCAGTGGGACTGAATTCGGAACCATGTGGCTGGTAAGCAAGCTACTTACTACACAGCCACTCCTACGCCTATACATATGTGTTGAATCGAGCAACGTTAAATACATTATTTTGCTCAAGAACACAAGACACAGCTGTTCTGAGAATCGAAACCAAAAACTAGTGATATTACTTTCAGTATTCTAAACAGCAGGACATGCACGTGTATGCATGTACATGTACATATGAATATTGAGCATACACACACACACACACACACACACACACACACACACACACACACACACACACACACACACACACAAAATTATATATATTTATATCTATTTAATTACACATATATCTGCATATAGACTGGCTGTAGTCTAAAGAATGCAACAAGTAATAGGTAAAATATAAAAGATATATATATATATATATATATATATATAATGTATAAGAATTTATACACGGAGAGAAGACCGCCATGTGAACTCCTTACATGCTAGAAAGAGCAGTCAAAACCCGGCCCACGGAAAAACATTCTTGTTTATTGCATGTTGCTTGTAAGCGAGCAGGATATTCGAATGAAAAAAAATCTCAGTTAACTCTATACCCATGATTTTCACCATGAATGATCAAACAAATCAACTAATTGATTCATTTATTTGATCATTAAAGGTGAAACTCATGGGTATAAATTCTTATACACTATTATATATAAAAGTATTTATGTCTTTCGACTTAGATAACGCATGCTAACTACTGCTATGAATTATTAATTTAATAATTTTTACTCGGTATGTATAAAGTTTTATATATATATATATATATATATATATATATATATATATATATATATATATATATATATATGAGCTGACATAAAGGGAGCAGCAGAATTTTGATTATTTCCACGTGGTGAGTTGTAATGAAAAAAATATATGAAATAAAAGAAGTAAAATCCACACAGTCTACATAGATTTTATATTTTTTTAAAATATGCTTTATAAGTCAAAGAGGGATTGTGTTTGTCGTCCGGTTTCGCTGTCGCTAACCATGACATTGACATTGTAATTTGCTCAAGAATGTTTTAGTCCATGTTGTGTGTGAAGAAGCGGTAACTAAGGGGTCGGCAAGAGAGAACGATAGAATAAGTACTAGGCTGACAAGGAAGAAGTCCTGGGGTCGATTTCTTCGGCTAAAGAAACCCTTGAAGTCAGTACTACAACATGGATGCAGTCAAATTACTGAAACAGGTAAAAGAATAAAATAATATGTATTTATAGATGGATGCATAGATGGATAGTCTGATGGAAAGGATGGGTAGATGCGCGGATTGATGGATGGATTTCTTTCACAATTGCTAACAATGCGTTGTTGAGTGTTCAATTAACTGAATTAAGAATGAATATTTGGCTGAATGTTTTCAGCATTTCGCAGAGAGGTGACGATGTGGCCTAATTGTAAGTTTGAATCAGATGCAGGTATGGAAATCAAAAGTATCGGGATTATCCATACGATGCTCATCTTTTGATTTATACGTTTAACAGGTCGTATAATACAGTATAAAGTAAAGAAAAATGACTGCCTTATACATATAGGTTTCCTCCTGCAAAGTCCTGTCGTCACTTTTTATCTCATCAACGTCAACTTCAAATTCGTCAATGTCAGTTTCCTTATCATCAGTCTTGATTATGTTGTCAGCTCTCTGGATTACTTCATTGTCCTTTGAAATATCGTTACTGCAGCAAGGCAGATTTGATATATACACACACACATACACACACTCGCACACACACACACACATACACATACACATACACACACACACACACACACATTTTACAGGGCAGGATCATAAATGAATTGTATTTAGCATTAAAACTGCATGTAGAACATTAGAAGCTGTGTATAATAAAAAAAAAATGTTGCCCCTTCCAGTGTCGTAAATATATATGCATTTATTATACATACCGAATATAGTATATACTCTATACAGATATAATACTATAGAGACAAAGACAATATCTGTTTAACCTTTATTTCATTATTTATGTATGCAACTGTTTTCGTCGCTTCGGGGCTGAATTTGATTCCCGAAAATGGTTGCTGAATTTATTTGTAATATGCTAAAAGAGTTAATAAATAGGAATATGGAATAAAAGTTTAAAACTGGTTTTGTTTACTTTTCTTCTTGTTGCGTATATATGCATATAGTATGAGTAGTTTTATATCTATTGTACTAGGTAAAGGTCAGTGTATATATATATATATATATATATATATATATATATATATATATATAAAAATGTGTGTGTGAGTGTGTGTGTCGGGGGGGGAGTAGGGTTGCATGGGTGTATGGATTTATATTCATATATACACATATATGTTTGTACATATGCATATACATATATACATAACGGAATATGCGTTGCAACAAAATGTTATCCTTCAAAGCTTGTTTTCATCCACGTAGCATTTAATGTTTACATACTTTTATATTTGATGTAAGTAATCACTAATATGAATATCTCTTCCTAATTAAAAAATATATATATTCGCTACATCTTAATATGGAGACACGTAACTTGATGATGACAATATTAAAGTTGACGATGAGGAAGTCGAAATAGACGACGGCGCAATCGAGTCTGATTATAAGGAATTTGAAGTGCAATGTTTCCGTGAACAATGCTTGCTCTTGTACCATGTCAGTTTATTCATGCTCCCGTCGTTATGTTAATGCTTATTCCTTTTTATGCAGTCCATTTACATTTATATCTTATTTTCTTAGCATTCTAGTTTTCCACTAAAATATTCGTCAAATTCATCAAATTATTTCAGACAGTAACTAACATTGTATCTCTTTTAACTCACCACAGTTTTCTTAAGTGTTAGCTTATTGCCATTCCTTACATTAAATCGCTTAAAAGAGACCTGTTTGCTTTAGACAAGAGAGAAACTGTATTTTTCCTATACTCCATAATCTTTGTGTTTTCCGATCATTCTGATATATCAAATGTTCCAATATTTGACAGGAGCAAACGTGGATTCTTTTTTTCTGTTTGAGGCACATAGCAGCAAGTTTAGTTGGTTCTGTTTTTGTCGTTTAGCAATAATGCTGAAATAAGATGGTTGTTGAGGTGGGTGTGTTAGTGGTGGTGATGGAAGCGGTTGCTGTGATGTCAGTGAACAACGTCATCGTCAACATCGTGAAGTTGGTCTTATCTGATCCCGAAATAAAGCCGTTGTAACCGTTACCTTCTCATGTGTATTTACATGTGATTGTATACAATTGAGTATGTGCTTCCATTTTTAAGACGACAACGTATGGATGAGATTTGATGGAAAGTTGTCTACAATATCTCAGCAGGCACAGCAACTGAAAGGTAGTCCTTCACTAAAGATCCATTAGTGTATGAAACCATGCATGGTGTTTAACGTAGCGTCTACTTTTAAAACCAGCTGTGCGGATTTAGCGAAACTATGCAATGTCTCCATAGAATTGCACAATTAAGTTTGTTTAATATTCAACGCTTTTTATGTTTCTTTGCCAACTAGCAAATATGTCGATCACTCACTACATGTTTACCAATCAATTTCTAAATAATATGTTGGTCACGAACTATAGAATATTACACTGACCAAAAACGAGATGCTTATTGGTCGATTATATTCGATGACACTATCATCTCTTTTTAACCAGTATCCTCACTCAATCTTCATTTATCTTTATAATTATTTGCGCAGTTAAATCGCATGTTAATCATATTAACGGTTTTGCTTAGTTTTTCCAACATTAAAGTTCGAGACATTCAAACTTCATCAATTTATTTAATAGCAAATGATTCATAGATTTTTTTCACCGCATCTTGTAAGTCGTTGAGCTTTAATAAATTGGACTTAAATTTATTAGCTGGCATGTTTAAAGAGTTGACCTACAGACGTATTGGTTTTATTGTTGATAGTTGAAAGCTAGATTATTAGAAGATTTACACAGAGCGACCAATATCTTAATGATCTATGATGTATAGATAATTCCATACACACGCGCAAATAAGCATACATGCATCTACACTCATACATACACAAGTAGTTATAGCTTGGTGTGTACGCATGTTTATAAACAGACGCACACATTTGTGTGTGTATGTACGTACACATGTATGTAATACGTATGTACAGACTAATGTACAGACCAGCCACGTGCTCCCACTCACATGTGTATACATGTGTGTGTGTGTTTGTGTGCGTGCCTGTGCGTATGTGTTAGTGTGTGTATATATAAATATATATATGTATATTCACACACATATATACTTACATATAAATTTAAACATATATATATATATATATATATATATATATATATATATTGTATTTGGGTATGGTCACGTTTATATACATACACACACACTAACACACACACACACTTACTAAACATAGGCACACACAGGGATACGCGCATGCGGAAATAAATACACATACAATAGGAATACAAAATGGTTGGTCATTAGTAACGAAAGACGTACAAAAAAGAAAGAAGTAAGCAAAGGATCGCTGATGAGGTCACAGAAGTGTGACGAAAGAACTCTGGCCGAAATACCATTAATATAAAATAAAGTTGAAGCAAGTGAACACCGAATATATAGTGTGTGTGTTTTTATTTGCTAGACTGGCAACATGACCCTCCCCAAATACAAGAATATATATTTCAACACACGAATTCACACGAATCTTGCAAAACGAATATATAAACTTATATATGTATACGTATATATGAATATATAAATTTCATAGATAGCTAAATATAGTGATACATATAGATTCCTACATAGAGAGAGTGTGAGAGAGGGATAGAAAGAGGTAAAAGTAAGGGGAGAGATGTTAAGAGTGGAAGATTTATAATTCAATAAACGAGAAGCGGACCAGTATATACGCTCGTACGGCAAACTAAGTTAACGCACTGAAGAGCAGGAGAGAGACAGGGATAGTGAGAGAATGAGAGACAGAAAGACAGGAAGATTGAAAGTTATGGACTACAGGAGAGTGTGGCTCTTTGATGGATATTAAAGACCGGACTGATGGTGTTCGAGGTCGTGTGTTTCTGAAATAATATGAAAAAAATAGAAACTGTTAACACAATTGGTATTGATTTCAGTATGTTTGAGCAAAACCAATATCATAACCTAATTCCATTAGGTAAAGATGTTTGATAATTTGAGATGCTTTGACTGTTTAGGAATAGAAATAAAGTATAAGAAGAAACCTATAAAGAGCATTGGACAATCTTCTGCGGACCAACATATGTGTGTGTCTTTGTGTGTATACACACGTACAAAACACGCAGACACATACATAGGTATCAAAACGTATATCTCGTGTACCACACTATGCATATTCCTGCACGTCCGTATTTATGCGCTCATGTTTACATGTGTGCTTGATTCATATGTCTGCCTAATTATGTGGATAGACTTTATGCATGAATGGATTTTATGCGTATGCGTATATGAACGACTATACATTTGTCTTTGTTTCTATGTGTTTTACTTTATTCATTTTTGGTTTTACAAATATTTTGTCGCAGTTATTTAATTGGCAGTTTCGAATATTCGCAGTTGTTATTGACAGAAATAAACAAACTGATAAAGATGTTGGAGCATGTGTTGAGGATTACCTAATATGAAAAGTTATTAGACTGACTGCCATTTCTTTTTTTAAAATTCACTCCAAAGAATTTATGCTCTTTTAGATTAATTTTGCCGACTGCATAATACATCACAGTATCAGCTAACGAAATCTATATACACAGATGCCGTATACTCTTGTGGGTCACGATGATTCAGTTAGATACACACACACACACGCATATATATATATATATATATATATATATATATATATATACTCACACAAACATACACACATGGATTGATAGATACAAACAGACAGATGTACATGAATATATATAAATAAATATATGTATATATGTGTATACGTTTATATATGTAAGTATTTATGTATGAATTTATGTATATATGTATGTATACACACACGCGCGCACACACGACGCACGCACGCACACACGCACACACGCACACACACACACACACACACACAAACACACAGACATACTTATATATATGAATATATAGCCATCCTTATACCTTTATTGATATGAAATATAAGCATTTTTTCATTAGATTTTACCCCACCTGACATTGTTTTATCATTTTTGGTCACAATTATTTCTTCCCTTTGAATTTTAACGGGTTCCGCTTTATAGGTATCTCTCTGATTTGTGGTGTTATCCGATCATTACCGACCTTTTGGCATTCCTCCAGTCTTCATTTACTAGTCTGCAACAGGTTTTGACACTACTTTACCATTTCAATTTTTATGTGGTATTTCTACGTTTTTGACACTTCTCTCGTTTGCAAAATTTAGTGTAAGATATTTCACCTTAGCAAAATGCGTTTCACATTCCTACGTTAATGTGAGATAAATCTACATCTAAGTAATACTTTCCAATTTGCTCTTGCCATACCATTTGCTTTACCAGTATCTTTTTCCTAGTACTCGCTTATTCTCTCACCCTCTTATATGCATGCTTTCACACTACCCTTCAAACGATCATACACAAATTTTACCAAAAGTTTGGCGCTGCCTACGCAGAGACCTACGCAAGATGGAAAAGGTGTATCAGCAGGACAAGTATACAAATGATTGAAACGTTTCCAAGATGACAAACGAAATGTCGGCACTGGCGCACGTTCTGTTAGACCCGCACCCGGCAAATCTGAAGAAAATTTAGGAGATGTACATATAGCTATTTAGAAAGACCGTCGAATCACCACACGTAGTCGGAGGAGGTAAAAATTTGTTACGGTTCAATTCAATCCATTCCGTTGACCAAATGAAGATCGGGTTTCAGCTGAGCAGGTTTTCCTACATCATGTTGAAGAAGACGAAAACTTTCTGAAAACTAGGGATTAATAGGGGGCCTATGGCTATGACCCTGAAACCAAATTTTAGTCTTAACAATGAAAGACCCCAACTTCCGTGAGTCGAAAGGAAGGTCAAATGAATTGAAGCAATGTGAAGATATTGTTGAGTTTTCTTCGCCTGCAGAGACATTATTCTCCATGATTATGCTCCATCTGGTCATACAGTAAACTACCGTGACGTGTTAGGGCATTGACGCAACGCTGATTCTCAGAAACAGAATTGCATGCGTCCGACGAGAAGTAACTCCACAATGACAACGCATGTGCCCATTCGGTGCATGTTGTGCAACAGTTTTTGACCAAGTATAACATTCCCCAGGTTCAAAACCCCCCACACTCCCCAGATCTAGACACTTGCGACTTTTCCCTTGATCCAAAAATTAAATCGCACTTAAAAGGAACTAGATTTCAAGATGTCGATGAAGTTCAAGAGAATGGTGATGAGGCAGCTGCTCGCTATCTATAAAAGGGATTTCTATGAATGCTCCCATTTATGGAAACGTCGCTGGATAAAGTGTATGGCTTCAGAAGGGGACTTCTTCGAGGAAGATTAAAAGCCAGAATGATGTGTTGTAGTTTTCTTTTTTTATTGTCAAACCCGGTATTTTTTTGTATCAAATCCCAATGTTTTGGATAAAGTCATGCTCTTTTGTAGCGTTTTATTCTATATTTAATACAATTTACTTTCATTTAGCGTGTTGATATCCTCCGAAAATAATACAAGCATTTCAGTTTTTATTATTCCTCTTACGTACAATATTTATGTATCCTTCATACATCGTATAACGGTGGAGATGAAGAAGCATTTATATGATGGGCATTTAGCATAAGGCTATTGAGTTTAGACTGTTGTGTAAAACGACGACTCATATCTTGGATAGTCATACACTGTTAAAAACAATACACTGTACATAACACACGCGCGCGCTCACACTCAAATGCTTGCACACACACACACACATACAACACATACAACGTTTGCATCATTAATCACGTCACTAACACAGCAGTGTGTCATCTGTATATGAAATATGCTCCTCAGTTCAAGTCAAATGGAATATAAGGTATGTTTTTTTAACTATTCGTATTAAGGGTATGGCCAAGAAAATATGGATGAAAAATTTATCGTTTCTGTATGTATCAACGGCAAAAGGAATTTGTACTCGAAGCTTAAAGAGAAGTGAATCTACAGTCTTCTTCGATTAATCATCTTTATGTCTTACAATTCACATGCCATCAAGAAACTTGTGTAGCTATACAGAAATCTTGTTCTCGGCTCATTGCGTCACGGAACAGCTTACAGACCATCTTCCACGTGATTGTGGACTGGAGAATTAAGTGAAAACAAAGAGTACAAAAAACAAAAACTGGGCGTTCCGGGCCACTGGCCCTTCTTCAGTTAATGGTAAAATCTAAAGAAGGCACGTAGCCTGAAATTCCTTGTTTTATTTCTATTGTGGTCTTTGTTCTCTCTTAGTTGCTAGTCTGGATGTAAGACTGGTGAAACACCACGTGCTGGCAGATATACACCACAAGGTCAACCATAACATTTTTGGAAAGCAAACTTATGGAGCAACACTTATTCATTAACAATTAATGCTGCAGTCATTTTGAGCAGAGCCCTCACTCTCTATTCCACTTTTATCATAGTGTGTAATGAATATTTCTCAAAGAACCCATTGGTTTATTTGCATGCAATATATATGACTGTAGGAAATAATTTCTCTCTGATATATAATGATAGCTACTGTTTGAATTATTCATATTCTCGATACGGAAACGCACATGCTTCGAGCAAATCCAATTATCAAGGTAATCACTAAACAGTAATTGCTTGAGTAATCGCAAAAAAACGAAGTCTATCCATGTATCTATCTATCTATCTATCTATCTATCTATCTATCTATCTATCTATCTATCTATCGATCTATCTAATTATCTATCTATCTATCAATATATCTATCTATATATCTATCTATCTATCTATCTATCTATCTATATATCTATCTATCTATCTATCTATCTATCTATCTATCTATCTATCTATCTATCTGACCTTCGGGCCGGGACCTATGGACAACTTCCAGAGATCCCTGGCCTGGCAGTGCTATCGAGAAGCACTACCGGTTCGGGATAAGCTCTACAGGCATGGCTCGAGAAACACGGGGCTGACCTCTCCGAGATGCCAGCAGAGCGACGAAACCGTTCTGCACGCACTCGTACAGTGTCCCACCATTTCCGAGGTGTGGCCTTACGTCGAACAACTGCTATCGCGTGTGGGACGAGTCGGTCTATCAGCCGAGTCTATCGTGAATATTGTCGCGCCTCCTTCCTTTAAACGGGAAGGAAGAGCTATTTTTATCGTACTTGTGGCTATGGCGAAAGAATGTGTATGGTGGACGCGTCTGAAAGGTCTAGAGACAAAGACTTTCCTCTCTGGGCAATCTCTCATCAACTTCTTCAAGTATCACCTGAAGAGGAAGTTGAGAGTAGAAAGGGAAGTCTTGTCTAGTGAATGCTTCAAAAAAAGATGGGTGAATGTAGCAAGGATGGCACGTGTGAACGACGGAGCCATCTTGAGCATAACCCTATGAACAAGAAAAAATAAATAAAACGAAAAGGCAAAAGAGAGTCACTTACTGTTATAGTTTCTTCAATGAGAATATTGACCAAGGTTACCGTGGTCTTTTCCGTAGGCTTTTCCTTCCACGGCTAAACCTAAACTGTCCTCCCCTCTTTTTACACGAGAACATTACTGTGTGATACACGATCCCTATTGATCGGCCTTTCCTTTTCTTTTTTTTCGATCCCTTTTGATCGAACTGCCCCTTTTTCCCTTCCTACGATCCCTTTTGATCGACACCACCAATTTTTTTTTTTTTTTTTTTTTTTTTTGCCTTCCTTTCCCCCTTCCAAAAAGAAAAGCTCTACATTGTATTTGTCCCATCTTCGTTGAGCCCTGTGTGGCTAATAAAAGAAATGTATCTATCAATATATCTATCTATCTATCTATCTATCTATCTATCTATCTATCTATCTATATCTATAACGACTAGGGTGGTCACTCTCACCCAGCAATAGGCCGAGAGGAAGCTATCCCTAAAAGGTCGGGCGGAGGTGGCGAACGCGTACATTGCATCCGTCATTGAATACCGTCTGACTGTCGTGCCTTGTCCCGACCCTACCATCACCAAACTGGAACGCATACTCTTCCGCTTCTTGTGGAAGGGAAGCGTTCCGATGGTTAGGCGATCCATTTGCTGTCAACAGCCGCTAAATGGAGGGCTGGATATGCCGTGGTTGATGATGCGCAGACATGCGCTGAGACTGCGACATCTCCGGCGCTTCCTAGACGACGGTGAACAGGTGTGGTCGCCGTTTGTGCGGCGCGCTTTCCCGCAGCTCGTCTCCTTAGCCGAACTGCAGTCGTGGATTAAACAGAGACTTAGAGGCTCGGCGAATGGCACCGCGGGTGTCGCGTTGCTCTCAAGCAACTCTGCCGTCCGGGACCAATCTTGTGCAACTTTGATTCCACAAAAGCGTTCTATAGAAGATTAGTGGAGGGGAGGTGCGACGACGATCTCGAGCAGAATCTGGGCGTCGACGAGGAACACCTGACCCGCCTGTTCAGGACAACTTTCGGGCCGGGACCTATGGACAACCACCAGAGATCCCTGGCCTGGCAGTGCTATCGAGAAGCATTACCCGTTCGGTATAAGCTTTACAGACACGGTTCGAGACACACCGGACCGACCTGCCCGAGATGCGGTCAGAGCGACGAAACCGTTCTGCACGCACTCGTGCAGTTTCCAAATATTTCCGACCTGTGGGCTTATGCCGAACGGCTGCTGTCACGTGTGGGACGAGTCCGCCTGTCAGCCGAGTCTATTGTGCAAATTGCTCAACCACCGTCCCTCAACAGGGAAGGCAAGGCAGTGTTCATCATACTGGTGGCCATGGTAAAAGAATGTGTGCGGTGGACCCGAGTGAAAGAATTAGAGACGAAAACTTACCTCTCTGGCCAATCGCTCTTTCAACTTTTTCAAGTTTCACTTGAAAAAGAAGGTGAGAATAGAGAGACAGTTTTTGTCTCGTGAAAGTTTCATTAAAAGGTGGGTGAATGTAGCAAAGATGGTGCGTGCGAGTGACGATACCTCTTTGAGCATGATCCTATAAATCGAAAACAAAAAATTTTTAAAAACAAAAGAGAGAGAGAGAGAACACTTCGCTCTCATGTGTCTATTCCCTGCTGAGGTTACCATGGTCTTTTCCGTAGGCTTTTCTCTCCATGGATAAACCTAATGTTACCCCATTTTACACAATTGACATTCTCTGTGATATACGATACCCCCATTTTTTTTTTTGCCCCTACTGATCCCTTTTGATCGGATTTTTTTTTTCTTAAAGAAAAGCTCTACAGTTGTATTTGTCCCCTCTGTGTGCAGCCCTGTGTGTCTAATAAAAGAAAGTTATCTATCAATATCTATCTATCTATCTATCTATCTATCTATCTATCTATCTATCTATCTATCTATCTACCTATCTATCAATCAATATAACTACATTCTATATATTACATATACACACTCACACATATACACACATATATATGTTTATACAGCTAGATAGACAGACAGGCAGACAGACAGGCAGACAGACAGGCAGACAGACAGGCAGACAGACAGGCAGACAGACAGGCAGACAGACAGAGAGTGATACATGTAAGTGTTTTTGTGAGTGGGCGTTAAAGTAAATATACAACTGTCTTCTTATCAGTCATTTGTCCAGCTTGAGAAAAATATTGTTCCACAGATCTTTAACGTTCCCAGATTTCAGTCTTATTACGAAATCAAATGAGAAGGGTGATGTAGTGACAATGCATTTTGAATTCATCGCCACTGGATGAATTCAATACGTTATTTCACATGTGCCATATTTGTGACCTGATTTTTAGTTTTGCATTTCTCATTTTTTTCCCTAATAAATTCTCTATTCCCCGTTAGACTTACTAAATTTCGTATGTGTGCGAGTGAAATTCAGTATAGGATAACAATGTTGACACTTGTTACCTCTCTTGATTATATTATTTTCCTGCTGGTATGTATGTATAGCGTGGCTACGTGGGAAAGAACTTGCTTCCCAACAACATAGTTCCGGGTTCAGTCCTACAGTGTGTAATCTTGAGCAACAATCATCTACTATAGCCTGGGACCAATCAAATCCTTTTGAAAGAATCTTTGTACTTGTGTTTGTACCCCATCACCGCTTGACAACCAGTGTTTGTGTATTTCCGTTTCCTGTTACCTAGCGGATCGGAAAAAAAGATTGTTAGAATATTTACAAGGCTTAATAGAATAAGACCTGGCGTAGAATTATGAGACTAAAAGTTTTCAAGGCGGTGCCCCAAAATGGCCATAGTCAATTGACTGAAACGAGTAAAGGTACATACATGCACACACACACACACACACACACACACACACACACACACACACACATACACACACACACACACACATATATATATATATATATATATATATATATATATATATATATATATATATATTATGGGTAAAATTCATTACTGATCTTACCAAGAGGTTAGTGGGGAAATAAAATCTTCATAGGTAAATTTTACAAATATTATAATGATTATATACATAATTATAACAAGGGATTGGCTATGAGCTTCTCCACGGGCTAGAAAATAAACGCCAAAAGACGCTAATACCCCCTTAAAAACTCCGAAAAATAAAATACGAGTTGTAGTCAGCGAAAGACAGATAATGAATTAAACTTTTTTAAACGTGTACAAAATCCCATTTCAAGATTAAGGTAAGAAAATGATTATATCAACTACTATCTTCAGTTCATAAGTATCTACACATAAGTTCATGAGTATCTACAAATATGCATACCAAGGGGTCAGCGCGGAAATAAAAAAAAATTAAGGTAAATTTTACATATATAATAATTATATACATAGTTATAACAAGGGATTGGCTATACGCCTTTCCACGCGCTAGGAAATAGATGACAAATGAATCCTTGATAAAATTATCAACGATTTTTACCCTTTATTACAATTACTATTTGGGAAATTCACTACTTTATCAAAGCTGCATTCACTGCAGAGACGTTTTGATATTCTACACGTGGCTGAAAAGAGAGATGGAAATTCTGCTTTACTGTGTATCTCTGCGAGTGTGTATATATATTGCGGTACGAAGTGGCTGCTCGTATACGTATGTGTAGATACTCGTGAAATTATGCATCGGAGTAACGTTGCTGAAGATAGCAGTAGGTATATATATTTTTCTAAACTTCAAGCAGGAACTTATAAATTTATATATATATATATATATATATATATATATATATATATATATATATTTACAATATCATTTCAGATATCAACATTCAAGATGCCAAATATTTGCCCTTAAAAAAATTATCATATAAATATATATATATGTATATATACGTGTGCATGTGTGTGTGGGGGTGCATTTGTGAATGTGTGTGTGTGTATAGATAGATAGAAACATAAGTGTATCTATGTGTGCCTGTACGTGTGTGTGTGTGTGTTTGAATGTGTGGTTGTGTAGTAAGACCGTTTATGTCTCAACCTTATGGTTCTGAGCACAACCTCACTGCGTAGAACCTTGGACAAATGTGTGTTTATGTGTCAGAGTGTGTAGATGCGCATATGCTTTTTGCGTGAATGTTATTGTTCTCAGGAGCGTCTGACAACCGGTGCTGGTGCGTTTACATTCTTGAAACATACTGGATCGAGAAAAGAACCCGTTATCATTTGATCATTGGTTTAGAAAAAGAGTTCTGGGGTCGATTCGCTGAAATTAAAACTATTCAGCACGGTGCCCCAGCATGGCCACAGTCTAAGAGCTAAGAGAAGCAAAAAATAAAATGTATAATATAGTTTTTGTATTCTCCACTATACATAAACACTGATATCACTCACCATTCGAATATATTCGAATATGATGTTTTAACTTTGTGTCACCTTTTAGTTTCATAAATACATTTCTCTCTTTTTAACCAGGAGTTTGTTGTATCCAATGGTTGTCACTCTTGTAACTCCTCTAAATTCCAAACATGGCCACATAGTAAATGATTGAGAATTGCATGTTCAGAGGAAGATTGCCAATTTATCTAGGTAGATCAGCAGTACTTACATCCACTTAGTTAACATTTCTACTTACTAATTACGCTCACAGTTGAACACAATTTTCCCCGGATATTACTGGTTTCTCAATCAACTAATGTTACCGATTCAATTATCGAATCTAGGTGAGATTAAATTGATTATTGTCTCAAATCATTTTGAAATGACATCACAGAAGAATATCGCAAACCAATATTAAGCATGTGTCTTCAATAGATTTTTACCATTTCTCTGATCTTGTTATTTTTATGTCAACGAAGAAAACGTTTCGCGGCTGCTCCATTGATTTTCATAAAACAATAGACAATTCCGATTACCACCACGAACATGTAAGAACAAAGATAATACAATCCGGGAAATAGGGAGAAATATGTTTGATGGTCACGGTTGGAATTTTTTAAATTATTAGTTTGCACTTTCATGCACCGTTTGGCGTAAAACAAACGCAATAACAAACAAGTATATTTCTTATCTGAAATATTTTTTCCTGATAATCTTTGTAGCTTAGAGACAAGCAAATGAAATATACGTTAAACAATGAGTAATTAAGAACACAACAGCAATTATAGCAAAGGCATCTTCTTCATTAACTACTAGCTACAGCTTAATTATTTCTCCAGGGTATATTGGTATTTACTTCTCAATCTAACTTTAGAAATAGAAGATCTAAATTGCAAGAAATAATGGACTGAATAGAAGAACTACACTGGCGCGTTACAACTGAATTAACTCAGACGCCCGCAAGGAAAATAAATCAGTTCCTCTATTCCGTTAGAAGAAGGATTATGCGTTAAAATCTAACATTCTTGAACTTCCTTTGATTTGGTTTAAAAATAAATTGATTTCCATAACCTTGTACCCTAAGATGTAATCC
The DNA here is from genome assembly GCF_046866305.1 of Octopus bimaculoides. Classification (NCBI taxonomy): domain Eukaryota; kingdom Metazoa; phylum Mollusca; class Cephalopoda; order Octopoda; family Octopodidae; genus Octopus; species Octopus bimaculoides. Next base: position 35,739,232 of record NC_142930.1, on the reverse strand, counting down.
GTTCAATCATTATATCCATGTCATCCGGCAGCAATACCAGACATGAAATCCGATTGGAGTCCGTCTAGAAAGTGATATTTCCATGCGTTTACGCATGGATGGCTTTACGTCTCTTCAATCCAATTGCATATGCTTCAGCAAAACATATCTTATATGACTTGCAGAGAGCTTACTTTTAATCAGTTTGGAATATTAACATCTATAGACACGCGGGTTTATTTTTCTGCTCATCATTCTTTAAAGATTTCCCTGACATTCAAGATAATAATAATAATAATAATAATAATAATAATAATAATAATAATAATAATAATAATAATAATATCCGGCATAAGTGTGTTTATTCGTTTTTTTATTTAACGTTTCATACCATTGCTATTGCAGTCTAGAATGGGTCCAGCTTCAGAAGAATCAGAGCTACAAAAAAAAAAAAAAAAGAAAACTTATTTTATAGTATTCAGTTTCATTCCAGCTTTCCAGTTATAGCATGATTAAAAACAAAATTTCAGAAACATTTTGTGAAAAGATTCTTCAATTATAAAAAGTCTTTATCACTACTATTTATAGATAGATGGGCATAAATTTCATATATTAGTATAAGCGGAGCTATGTGATTTATGGAAGTATGAAAGAACTTCTTCACGTCACCTAGCCGTACGAATAATATTATAAGGAACCGTGCTGACTGTAAATACCTATAGAAAGTATTATATATTATATCATAGTTGAGATATAAATAATTTTTCTAAATTTCGGCATCTTTGGGCCTACTTAACTCCAAACTGACACCATTCAAAATCTGCTATGGCATGTGAAAGAGAATCATGTATATATATACATATGTATATATATATATATATATATATATATATATATATATATATATATATATATATATATATATATATATATATATATCGTGGCACTCCATCGTTTACGGTAACAAGGGTCCCATCCGGTCTGATCAACGGAGCAGCTTTCTCCAGAAATTAACGTACAGGTGGCTGAGCGCTCCACAGACAAGTGTACCCTCAATGTCGTTCTCGAAGAGATTCAGTGTGACACAGAGTGTGACAACGTTGGTCCTTTGAAATATAAGTACCACAGGAACCGGAAGAAAATAGTGAGAGAAAGTTGTGGTGGAAGAGTACATCAAGGTTCGCTACCACCCCCTGTCGGAGCCTAGTGGGGCTTTAGGTGTTTTCGCTCAATAAACACTCACAACACCCGTCTGGGAATCGAAACCGCGATCCTATGACCGTGAGTCCGCTTCCCTAACCACTGGGCCATTGCGCCTCTACTACTTATATATATGTGTCTGTCTATCTCTCCCTCTATCTCTCTCTTTCCCCCCCTCTCTCTCTCTTTCTCTCTTAGAAAGAAGCTTGCCAATTGCGCAAGTCCCTCACTACTAAATATGATGTTGGAAAGGCAATAAATGACATCTCGATTTTGTTCCACAGAGTAGAGTAGCGGTCAGAAATATCATTTTTCAGCCAAACATCCTGATATAATTTTTTTTTTAACTCGGCCTCAGCTCAATTTCATTTTGAAGTGAAGCCAGTTGTCTTTCCACTATTTTAGTTTTCTTATGACTAATATTTAAGAATGAATTGATTACCCGAACTGCTAGTTTACGCAAAAACAAAAATAATAGAATCCTGAAATCTGTCAGATATGTCTCTGTGCAGCTCATCCAGGTGTAAACAATATGCTTGAATGTTATCTTCTGGTATGTTCTCTTTCTTCAATTCAGAGAGGCTCGCAAACTGGAAAAACTCAAGACGGTTTATGAAATGGAGAAAGTCTTCTTAGGCAGGTTCCCTTTGACAGCCGTCGAACTTCTCTGTGCAATGACAAACGTTCAAAATCGTTGTCCTTCTCAGTGTACAGCTGTTAAAACAATGTGAAACAGAGCCTGTGTCTTGATTTTATTCACTGATAAGAGTGCTCAACAATTTATTAAGTATACCATTTTGGTCATTTGCAACCAGTTGTTGCCTGTGGATTACACACTGCACTGTAAACACACTAGATAACACTTTTTTTCAATAAATTGATAAAGAAGTGAGAACAACCTGACATCTATCTATTGCACACAAACAAGAATGTTGGTAAGTGGGATGTCTCTTTTTCTATCTCTCTCAGAAAAATACCTCTTTTAACAACACTGACACATCTTTTTGTGTCGGTTTCTAGTTGCCTTACAAATAATACCGCTTTATTCAAATTTTCATTTTGGACGACGTGAACATACGAGCAAGAAGCAAACTTTTATTGCATTACAAAGGGGATCCATCAAACTGAGCTATATTTTGTTGTTCTAACCATCTTTCGCAATATATTTTCAAAATTATAGCATTCCACATTTCGAAAAACATCCAATACGCATCTTTAAAAAAAATATTTCATACTTCCACCCTGACGTTTTAATTTTCATAATCAAAATACGGAAAGAAAGTAACAGAGAAATTCCCAATTATGTATATCTTCCCGAAATCTTTTTCTATAAAAACTACAGATTACAATTTTTTCAAGCGTGAAATGCTACAGCCTGACGAAAAATAACACAACAGAAAAACAAATTAGTTGTGACTTGTGTTCCGATAGTACGATGAGGAAATGGGCAGTCACTTGAGGAAAATAATAAAAAAAGAAACAAGGATGAAAAAATTGCATGCTTAACAAAATCTAGCCGCGATTGTTTTTTTAAATGCAAGTTACTATAAAATGTGAAGAAATCTAGGAAAAAAAATGGAAACTTGAGAATTTTGTAAGACAGCTATTCTAAAAGTCTGACAAATACATAATCAAATGTAATTTTAAAAAATGCTTAATGATAGTATTTCTAAAGCATACATTTGTCAAATCTGTGTGAAAATGCAGAGAAACAAAGAAAAACATTGGGTGAGTTAATGAGTGCCAATTACAATCCCATTAATGTGACGTTGCGTACTTTGGATACTCCACTAATTCTCAAAAAAATCATTACAGCAATTTATAATTATGACAGCATTGTTATTTTAATCAATGTATGAGCGTATTAGGTCAGGTCAATACTGAAGGCAAATGCGAGAAAACAAGCACAAAAAATGTTCTCATATTCAAAATTTACGAAATTCGAAAAGTCATCGAAAGCCAGCTTAAGTGATTATAACTGATACAAACGGTACACTTATCAGTGATACGTTAAGATAAATGTAAACTTCTTTACTTATAACTAAAGGTTAAATACAAATTATGGAAGTTATGAAGAAGTTCTTACTCTTACCCAAGAGTTAGAAGCGCAAAGGGAACACTTGTAGTAAATACGTTGTTGCTGTTGAAACCCAAATGATTTGTCTAGTGAAAGTAGCTAGTATCACTCTCTCTCTCTCTCTATCTCATTCTCTCTCTATCTTTCTCTCTCTCTTTCTCCCTCCCTCTCTCTTTCTCCCTCCCTCTCTCTATCTTTATCTCCACTGAGGATTATATGTTACGATTCTGTACTACTTGAGTTTTCATCACTAGCTTCTGATTAACACACGCTGGGGACGGGTAAACAACCAGAAAATTGAGTTCGTGTGGACCACGTAAGGCTCCAGATGGGAGCGATGAGCTCCCCTCACAAATACTAATCAGACACAGAATGATTGTCGTTAGCCAGCTTTCTGAGACTATAAACGTCCGTAGCAGTGTCCTGTATAGGACGCCACACTTGATTGAAAATTATACGTTGCGATATATATATATATATATATATATATATATATATATATATATATATATATATATATATATATATATAAATACTTATGTATGTGTATATATATATATATATATATAAATACTTATGTATGTGTATATATATATATATATATATAAATACTTATGTATGTGTATATATATATATATATATATACATATATATACATAGAGACATGGCTTAGTAGTTAAAGTGTTGCACTCACCATTGCGAGATCATGTGTTCAATTCCCAGACCGAGAGTTGCGTTGTGTTCTTGAGTAAAGCACTTCAATTCACGCTGCTCTGCGATCATTTCGACATCTGGCACGTGACACCCGTTGCATCTGTATAGGTAATATCGATTTGATTAAGAGAGTCAGCTCATATTTACACAAATATTTGATCACTACAAACAAATAATCTGTGTGGTTGTTCGATCAGAAATTGTCGAACCCTCGTACGTCGCCTAACGACGGGCGAGTCCGTCATATATACATATATATATATATATATATATATATATATATATATATATATATATATATATATATATATATATATATATATATATATATATATATATATATATATATATATATATATATATATATATATATATATATATATATATGTATATATATATATATATATATATATATATGTATATATATATATATAGGTTCAAAAAACACAAAAAACAATAACAAAAAAACAACAAAGTGAGGACGTGATACGGATAGTGTTATTGGACGCTCGGGAAAGGAAAGAGAGAGAGCATGACGTTTCGAGCGGAGCCCTTCGTCGGAATGACGGAAAGTTCAAAGAATGGAAAAACGGAGGAAGAGAAAATCGGCACCGATGCCCATGAGGTTACATTGTGGAAGGACCGGAAGAGGAGGTGGTGGAGGAAAAGTTCTTTCTAAGAGAGGAGAGTGAAAAAGGGAGGTGAATATCTGTGCGTGCGCGACAGTCTGCAAGTGTGTGTGTAATAACAGAACGTGTGTGTGCGTATGTATGTGTGTGTGCGTGTGTGTGTGCATGCGTGACATAGTGGAAGGAATTAGTAGCAGGAATAGTTAGTGGGTGCTTATGGACAATGGTCAGTGGAAGGTCAGCAGGCAGTTTTTGAGTATGTGTGTGTTCGTGTGTGTGTTTGTGTGGGGTTGTAGGTGGTGGGTACGTGTGCGTGTGTGTGTGTATTTTGTACGTGCGCGTGTGTGTATGTGTATGTCTTTGTGCGTGCGTGTGTGTTTGTGTGTATGTATATGTTGTGTATATGTGCGTTGCTGTGTACGTGTGTGTGCGGGCGTTTGCTTCTGTATGCGCGTGTGTTGGTTATGCCCATGTGTGTGTGATTGTATGCGTGTCTGTGTGAGTGTGTTGTGTTGGTGAGAGGTGGGTGTGCGTGTGTGTGTATGTGGGTGTGTGCGTGTGTGTGTGTATGTGTGTGGATGTGCGTGTGTGTGTGGGATTGTGATGTGTGTGGGATTGTGAGTGTTAGGTACGTGTGTGTGTGTGTATGCGCGTGTGTGTTTATGTGTGTCTGTATGTGTGTGTCCGTGTGCGTGTGTATGCGCGTGTGTGTATATTTTGTGTGCTTGCGTGTATGTGTATATTGTGTATGTTTTCGTGCGTGCGTGTGTGCAAGGGTGTGTATGCTCGGGTGTGTATGTGTGTGTGTATGTTTGCGTGTTTGTTAGCGTGTGTGTGTATGCGCAAGTGTGTGTGTGTGTATGTGCGTTTGTATAAGTGTGTGGGCGAATCTGAGCGTGTAAGTGCATGCATGCGTGTTGTGTGTGTGTGGTGTGTTGGGGGTCGGTGTGCATACATGTGTGTGTATGGGTGCGTGTATTTTTTGTGTGTGGGTATGTGTGCGTGTAGGAAGGGATGAAATAAATTGTGGAAAATTGTAGTGATTGTAATAAAAAAGTGAATAATGGATATAATGTAAAGTGGATGAGGGGGGTGGGGTAAAAAAAATAATAATAATATATAAATAATAAATAAAGAAAAATGTAGCATTGTCGTAAAGGGGAGAGTCGTAAGGATGAGGAGGCTGTGTTGAGTCCGACGGGGAAAGATGATCTAAGGTTAAGAATATAGCGCTGTTCCAAGTGGAGTCGCGAGGGAGTGGACCCATGGTGCAGGGCGAGGCCAAAAACGGAGATGTTAGAGGGGGAGTGGTTGGCCATGTGGAAGTGACGGGCGACGGGGGAGTCGGAACCTAGCCGAACGTCCCTTAGGTGTTCGGTGAAACGGTCGGCCAGCCGGCGGCCCGTCTGCCCCACGTATAGTTTGTTGCATAGGTTGCATCTGATGCAGTAAATTAGGTTGGAGGAGGTGCAGGTGAAACTGTGTGGAATGGGAAGAGTGTGTAGGTTCGACCCTGTGACAGAGGTAGTGTTGGTGAAGAAGGGGCAGGTGTGACAGCGGGATCTGGAGCACGGGAAGGAGCCGGGTGGGGTGGGGAGGAAGACGAGAAGGTACTGCGGACCAGTAGATCGCGTAGGTTGCGGGCGCGTTTGAAAGAGGATAGGGGTGGGTTAGGGAAAATGGGGTGAGTGGTGGGATCGAGCTGGAGGCGACGGAAGGCCCGTAAGATTCTCCGACGAAGGGGTAGGGTGGCAGGGTGGAAGCGGAGTGGGAAGCCGGTACGGTTAGGGGATTGGTGTGGGGGAGGAGATAGGGTGGTGGTGCGGTCGATTCGACGAGCGCGGGCTAGGGCGGATTGGACAAGGTGGGAGGGGTATCCTCGATGCATGAACAGACGAGCAAGATACTGGGACTGGGTCTCGAAATCCTGGTCCAGGCTGCACAAACGTCGCAGGCGGAGGAACTGGGAGTAGAGGATGGCCCGTTTGGTATGGAATGGATGGGAGGAGGAGAAGTTGAGGTAGGGGTGGGAGTCAGTGGGTTTGAAGAAGACGGAGGTAGTTAGAGAGTTGGAGGTGGGGTTGATGGAAAGAGAGATGTCGAGGAAGTTAACAGAGATGGTAGAAGTAAAGTCAAGAGCAGGGTGGAAGTTAGAGAGGAAGGAGATGAAAAGGCAGAACTGCCGGAATCTTTTGTTACATCGGATTACTGTTCCTGTTGGATCACGCCTTTCCTGCACCTTGATTATATATATATATATATATATATGTGGGTGTGTGTGTGTGTGTGTGTATGTGTGTGTGCGTGTGTGTGTGTGTGTGTGTGTGTGTGTGTGTGTGTGTGTGTGTGTGTGTGTGTGTATGAGAGGGAGAGAGAGAAAGAGAGAGTGAGGTTAGTATTGATAGCATTAGCAGAATTTGGTCCGCGTGAATTTACCACTGGCTTCATCACCGACGCCTACTATGTGTGTGCTGTGTGTGTGTGTGTGTGTGTGTGTGTGTGTATGTGTGTGTGTGTGTGTGTGTGTGTGTGTGTGTGTGTGTATCTATGTATGTACATGAAACAGTTTACAAGACATCATTGAATGCGTGATTCTTTTTCTTTTACTTCACAGATACTTAATAGTTCATCAACTGAGAGAGAAAGGAGAAAAAGTTCTTACATAGAAAATAAGCGTCTCCATGAATCAAAATGTACTTTTGTAGCATAACTTTAATCTGGTCCGAAATGTTGATGCTAACCTCATTCGTTATTGGTTATTTTATGGAATTTCATAATTTAATATCAATAAACCAGCGTATAAGATAAGGAAAGGCTTCCATTAAGATCTTGGACAACTGTAACCATTTAATAGACATTGTTTTACCATCAACTTCATTCCTTCGTTTGTTTACCATCATAACTTGAATTGGATCAATCAGCCACAATATTAGTTCATTTCCTCGATTTTGTAGTTTGTAAATACTGATTATCATTTTTTATGGTTTCCCTTATCCTGGATTTGCATGGAGTGCTCATTGACGTATCCGCCCGGATTTTTCAAATCCCTATATTTTTTGTCATGCATTCATTCATTACACTCGAATAACCGTTGGCCACTCGAAAGATTTGCTGCTCGCCCACTCCTTTCTTCTCTCGTAAGTGCGACCTATTTCCATAGTGAGAAAATCAACCCGAGTTACACCAACACCGGCTCAACTTTGTGGTTGTGGGGTTATAATCCTAACTCTCCTCTTTTCGCTCCTCTCCTTCACCAGACCTGTACATTGCGAGTATTTAAATTTGGTTACTCTATATATCGTTCTACCTTTTAACTTTTACCTGTTCCAATCATTAGACTGCTGCCATACTGGGGAACCACCTTGGGTTACACAAACACATACACACACCTATCAAATTCGAGTGTCACCCAGACAAACACCAAAATATTTGTGTGCATGTTTGTGTCTGCGTGTGAACACATATGTATACCTGTAAATATTGTCTCCCTTTCGTTTCCAGTCACACATAAACACGCGCACAGTCTCTCACCAACCCACTTGTATTTCTATCAGTATCGTAGATATTGTATTTGTTGCTTTTGATGAATCTCCGTGACAAACGAGATTGGTATGGATTTAATCTGTTATATTGAGTTATTTCACTGCTACAACATCAAAAGTTCCCTCATCTGATGTAATTTAACAAGTAATGAAGTGATGTGGATTCAGTTCCTGAATTTTACATAATCTAATGTGCATGGAATAAGGAAAGGCAAAAGTAACCACATGGAGTGTGTGAACACTAGGCTTAAAATATCATAGCTTACTTTTCACGGTAATATTGCATTCAAAATCTTGTTAAACTTTTATAGTAATTACACATTTAGAATATATGTTTGCCACTGATATACTCCATGTGTATCTTCTTTTCAGCCTTATAAATAAATATATATATATTTTTCTTTTTACAATAGATAAAAATTTATGCATGCATTTATAGATGATTATATTTCGTGGATGTAACTCACTGATGTAAACGTTAGCGATAAAAGTGAAACATCAGTATTGATCCATGGAATTTCCGCAGAAACCTTTGTAGTACACAGAGTGAAAGATATACCACTATCACTCTTCCCATAGGAAATGCAATGAACTCGTATTGGGACATTGTAATCATGAACTTTACCACTTTAGAGTTCAGCAATTTGGATATATAAAAAAAATTACATAAACGAATATATAAAAAGATATATAATTTTGTGGTCCATTTCCGAAAAACATCATGTTGACGTTAATATTGTGTAACTCCAGAAGAGTAAAATAGAAATAAGTTTTGAATGCAAACCCAATCTATATAGTTACAATACTCACGAGAGCAATCAATAGTACAAGTAAAGTACCGCGAAGCTAACCACATGGTATTTGTGAGCTAGTCCATTGCTGCTGTAACCATGACAAGCGAACAGATGAGACAATGTTGTTTATGGCATGGTAAAGGGATCTGAGTGCTTCTTTTAAAATGTCAGACTTTATTGTTATTAATGGCATGTAAGTTATGTGCTCATGAATATTTTAAACATTACTTTGAAGAAAAATTATTGCTGTATGTTGCAAATGATGATGAATGATCTTTCTAATTTTAAAGTTGGTAATTTCAGGTGGTTTGCCAAGTAGGGTTTTAGAGTGATATCGCCATAGTTTGAGTCGTTCAACTTCACTTGCTACATTCAGTTTGGATTTTGAGAAGCTCCTTCTTCCCCTTACTTCGTTTTCCATGCCATAGATGATTATCCAGTGTCAGCAGAATCTGTGATGTTATCAATTTGTTTTATGTAAGGCTCTTTTTGATATTCTGAGGTTTGATATTCTGAGGTTAATTCTTTCTGACCTTTAGTGAACAATTTTAGGCTTGATCTTATAAGGCTTATACTCTTTCGTTTAGAAATCTTCATAAGAGTTTCTTTATTTTCAGTAATAGCTGCAGTCTCCAAGGGAACTCTACGTGTAAATTTTGGTCTGAGTGAGATGCATTAACCTGCCACGTGTTTGTCTGCAGAGACCAAATTTCATACTCATCGTTGGGAGTGATGGATTCAGAAGCATTTTGCAGGGCTGATTTATATCTTTGGCATAGTGGCTGATGTTGTCTAGGGTGACACCTTGTCACCCTACCTGTCTAGATTATGTTCTACTCACCTCTGTAAATGAGATAAAGGACAAAGGATTCACTGTTCAAACAGCGAAAAGCAGAATATACGATGTTCAAACGGAGCGGCGATATTAACTCTACATCTGGGAAACTCTTCCAAAATGTTGATGAATTCAAAATCTCCGAAGTAAAATCGCAGAAGTATAACTGTCCACAAGTGATGCTCATATCGGAATCGTTAAAGCCTGAGCGGCTTTAAATAAATTATGAACGGCCTGGAAACCTAAACTTGCATTAAATTTTAATCGTAATTCCTTTCAGGAATTTGTGCAGTCGGTTGTGTTTTATGGATGTACAGCACGGAGTGTAAAAAAGCGCCTTCAAAAAAATTTATAGAACTTTTGCAAGAATGCTTCGAGCTGCTCTGGATATATCCTGGAGAAAACACCCCGCGAAAGAACATTATAATATTTTCCATAAATCAACTATCGTAAACATTTTATACGATGACAACAACGACGTCACATTTTCTATATGTGTATGTACCTTAAAAGACATCAATCATCATGACACACACCTTCTATCACTCACTCATTCTATCTCTCTCTCTCTCACACACAAGCACACACACTTTCTCATCTCCGTCAATTACTTTCTGTCGTCCTTTTTGCTTTCTCTTCTTTCAATTCCTGCTCTATTCAAATAAATTTTTAAGGAATCAGCTGGAGAAACAGAGACAAGATGAAAAACAGAGATACCGAGTGACGGAGAAATGCTGAAGTTTCATACCTTATATATGTTGTGAAACTAAGAGAGAGAGATCGTGTGTGTGTGTGTGTGTGTGTGTCTTTGTGTGTGTGTGCGCGCGCGGGCGTGTGGGTGCGCGCGTATGTTATTTATGCATTCCAAAATTGGGTTGCCTGTTTTGACCTACGGCGTATCAAAATATTCAGTAATATTTTGACTACCAAATAAACTGCATTTTCATTTACATATATTCTACGTTATCTCAACAACCAGCTATAGTTATTTGATAGACACCACTCTACAACGTCCAGGTTTCATTAGAAAGTGAAAATAGTTTTACACTTTCAATTTCAACCAAAATTACAAAGTGTTACATTACGTGAGTGACGATGTTTCAAAAATGAAAGTAATGTTTCTCCGAATTTGTCACATCTGTACTATATAATAAAGAAAGCTGCTTATCATCTATAATGTGATAAGGCTATAATATTATTTCACAATTATTCTTTCACTTTTAATTCTAATGTGATAAAATTGAGGTCATCTTATTTCGATTATATTTGAGAGAAATGAAGAACTTACATCCTAATGAGAACAACATTACGCATCGTCAACTTTCCGTCTTTACGGTCACCACAGCAGTATGGTGTGCCATTGCATGTGTTGACTGACATAACGAACTGCTGCATGAGAAACTGTTGACAAAAACAATGAGGAGGAAGATCGAAGGTATATAAGAATACACATTTACCGTACAATTACCAGTTAATAATTATCGCAGTAGTTGCAAGATTGCAAGTTATTTACAGTTACATATTTACCCTTAATCAATATTTAATACGTCTGTTTAATATATATATATATATATATATATATATATATATATATATATATATATATATATATATATATATATATATATTAAGAAATTAATCTATAATAATTATTGTTGCATTTACCGTTAAATTAGAAGTTCATACGTGTGCTTCTATTTGGTTATTTTATACTGTATACAAAAATAAAAACGTACTACATACATACAACTGCTTACAAAAATAGGGACTAATGTATAATATATTTCTATGTTCATAATTTTTTCCTTACAATATTGAAAATAGTATGCCATCAAAGGAAAAAGACATAATCTCTCCAGAAACAAGTACAAAGCAAGGAGGATTGTAGAAAACCGAAGGCGAGAGTCTGAAGAAAGAAATCGAGACGAGATTTTTTCAACATCAGCAAAGGCTTGCTGCAGCAAGTCTGACAAAGTCTCAAGAGAGAAACAAGATGATATTTTCTCAAGAGCAGCAAATGCATGCTGCAGCACTTAATGCTGGATAATTAAACCAATGTTTCAATGATTAGACAGAGGTATAACAGAATAGCTCTTAGAAACAGACTACGTACAAATTCGTTCTTCACAACTCCTGAAGCTGTTTTCAGATATGATCTATCCCATTCTTATAAAAATAATAACTCTATCCAGATTAGTGTGCTAAACACAAATTTTCATTTCTGTAGAGGCTTAAAATTTCCAAATGAAACAAATGGTATGTACTCATCAGGCAGCCAGTTGATATTGCCAGCACCACCACCTCCTTCTCAACCTCTTACAGATCTTCTAGAAGGTACTTCTATCTAATGACATAGTTTACTACATCTAAGAATATAGTTAAACATGAATTTACGTCGACGTCAAAATTCAAAGCAAAGGCTGCCACCTCATTAGTTCCCTGTTGCCCACAAATGAACAACCACATTTCCTCCAAATTTACTTTATGAGCGATGAAGGACAACAAATCCAAGGGAGGTGTCAAAATTTCAGATGATGAGAGAGTATATGCAAAAGAGAGTATATGCAAAAGAGAGTATATGCAAAAGAGAGTATATGCAAAAGAGAGTATATGCAAAAGAGAGTATATGCAAAAGAGAGTATATGCAAAAGAGAGTATATTCACTGACATCTTTTCTGGGCGTTTAACTATCACATAACCCCAACCCCAATTTCCTATGACAGGCTAGGAGCCTAAATACTCCAAACGGACGCATAGCATGTTGTTTAGTCGAATAAGCCTATCATTTATTCCACAAATGTTTTATTGTCAATGCTGCACTTTCCCATATTACCTGTTTCAACATAACTGTAATATATTAAAGTTCTATATTTAAGAAGTGAGGAATTATGTACATTATTTACATTACTTACATTCAACCACTACACCGTATGCCCATGGGCATATGGCGTAGTGGTTAAGAACGCGGGCTACCAGCCCCATGATTCCGAGTTCGATTCCAAGCAGTGGCCTGAACAACAACAAGAACCACAACAACAACAATAATAATAAGATCGAAAATACATTAGGAATGAGAGCCCAGGTATATATGAATATACTCTTTTACTTGTTTCAGTCTTTTGACTGTGGCCATGCTGGAGCACCACCTTAGTCTAGCACATCGACCCCGGGACTTATTTTTGGAAAGCCTAGTACTTATTCTATCGGTCTCTTTTGCCGAACCGCTAAGTTACGGGGACATAAACACACCAGCATCGGTTGTCAAGCGATGTTGTGGGGACAAACACAGACATACAAACACATGCAAACATACACATATATATACATATATACGACAGGCTTCTTTCAGTTTCCGTCTACCAAATCCACTCACAAGGCTTTGGTCAGCGCGAAGCTATAGTAGAAGACACTTGCCCAAGATGCCACGCAATGGGACTGAACCCGGGACCATGTGGTTGATAAGCAAGCTACTTACCACACAGCCACTCCTACGCCTATTATATATATATATATATATATATATATATATATATATATGGGAGAATGTACGAAAAAACAACAACAGACGAGGACAGGTGGTGTAAATAACAAAAGGATGTATTAGTATGACGCTCAGGAATACGGAAAGTCTTTGACGTTTCGAGCTACGCTCTACAACAGAAAGAATACGGAGACAAGGAGAAAAACACGGAGAAAAAGAATTGAATAGTGTTCAGTCAACGGTCATATATATATATATATTAAACATTTTTCTACTAATTACTTTGAAACGGGTTCACTGTAAAAGACATTGACATTTCCCTACTTCTGTCATAAATGAATAAATAAATTATTGACAATGTTTCACATCACACAAAAATGTAAGAGTGGCGATTGATTGAATAAATATATTTTTCACCAAGTAATACAAAGACTTGTGATTCGCCCGTAGACAACGAGAGATTTAGCTTAGTTTCTAGATTGTACTTTGTATAGTGTCAATGTCAGGGTACTGACCTGTAACATATTGGATCAATATCGACTAGATTTACCGCAATTCGTAAGAACATTAGCTAATGAAATTATGTGAGAATTTTTCAACTTCGAATGTGAACACTGCTAAGATCTCAATTCCTTTAAAAAAAAATGAATAAAAGAAACACTCAATGCAACTAGAGTTATAAGGCTTCCCACTTTTCTAATTAAAATTGCATCTCGAATAATTTGCTATAAAGGACAGTACTACCCAGAAGCCTTCCATCAAAAGCGATTCTGAATATGCCTCCATATTACAGTGAAGTCATTTATACGTAAACCATGCAATATGCGTATTTTCTACAACGCGTATGCCATACTAAAAGGATATTTTAAATTTTTCAAATACGCGAAATATTTCCATACGTATTACTTTCAGTCTTAGCGTAATCTATTATGTCTCCCAGAACTAGGAAGTATACACCTTATGCTCATTAACTTTATAAATCTTCTTGCCATCATCTCTAGTGTTTCGCATCATAAACCCATTCCATGCTAAACATCCTAATCTTTAATACGTTAATATATTAATAACTATCTTCATATTTCCGTCACACATCAACCTAAAAATGTTCAAGCTGAAAGGTAACAACGTCGATCTCATACATCTCAAAACTCACATAAAGGTAATTGATTTGTCGCTCTTTGTTGCTCCAAATAATACTGAAGAAATATAGAAAAATAATGTAATCATAATATACATAATATACACTCACGCTCCAATGCTAAATATCGATTCTCTCTCTCTCTCTCTCTCTCTCTCTCTCTCTCTCTCTCTCTCTCTCTCTCTCTCTCTATATATATATATATATATATATATATATATATATATATATATATATATATATATATATATATATATATATATATATATATATATATATATACGTATGTAGATATAGATCTATATACGCATGTGTGTGTGTGTATACACATGTATATTTATATACAACGACTTGAATATGAATACTACAATCTGTTTACAGCTACAGGCAGTTTTTAAACTGAATGACACACTCGTTCCCATTTCCTATATACACATATAATCTTTGAACAATCCTACCTCATTAAGAAATCAATATTTCTAAAGAACCTGATAGACACCTAACTGCAGGAGGGAAGATTCCGGCAAAGCGAAACCACAACGAGCTTTCATTTTCCAGCAGAAAGCCATTTAACTTCAATAACACACGCTAACTCGCAAATATCACAACTTCCTCTTTCCTTTACTCAAGACTAAAAGAGTTTGTAATGTTGTCAAAACGAAATGTTAGGTACTGTAGAGATAGAATCAGTACCTGGAAAACCGATTCTGCATTATGGTTTCCGTTCCAGGTTGAAACACTTTCTCTAGACTTCTCTTATACAGTTTAGAAAATTAATGGCTATCGTAAAATTATGTGGCTCACCATGCAAACTATAACGCTTTTTCGGTAGTCCTATAAGAATCTAGGCATTATAATAAGGTCTTAAGTGTTGTACAGCACGATATGTTTTATTTTTTCTATGTTTCTTTTCCCAAGGAAGTGGCGTCGATTACCATTGATTTATATGGCATTACCTATGACAGAAATGGATTTGCAAAATCATTGACATTATACAATCTCATGGTATTTTCTAAACTACAAAGTGTTCTGTCAATCAAAATAACACATTTCATAATACATCATTAAACACTACACATATGATATGTTTTCGATATGACCGATATGATCCCAGACTACTCAATTTCATTTCAAGGTTCATCTATTTTTTAATAGTAGATTTTACTTCAGTTTCTTCAATTTCTTTTCTGCAATATGAGAATTAACAGGATTCAATCCAAATTCCTCTGTGCCCTCTAACATGTATAAAAACACATTTACCAGGAAGATTTGCCCAGATTTACATCAAATACTCAGTTCGTAATTTGACTGGAATTGTTAATTGCCATGCCATTTAGTAACATTGGAAAACGCAGATATGTTAAACAGTGTTCTGTCAATCAAAATAACACATTTGGTCATAAAAAAATGCGAGACCTTTGTCATAAGTAAATTCAGTGATCAATATAAGAATAAAAATAACGATTTCTAACGCAGGAACACGGTTGCAAATTCGAAGGAGAGATATTAAGTTAATCATGTTCCTCACTATACTATTTGAGTGGTACTAAAAGAATTATTTCTTCATTGATTATAACCGTGAAGTTGAGAAGTAGGAGCATTGAAGTAAAATTTTTGTTACAGGAGACATGAAATATAATGTCGATATCCGCAAATTTTGAACTCAAATAGGCGTAACTAAATGGTGCGAAGTATATTACTAATCTTTCTTGTGAATCTACAATCCATGGAGCTCACTTATTTTAGTACAAAGGAAGAAGTTACTGTAGTGGTTGTTTAATCTTAGGTCAGTTCTCTGATCAAAGTTATTCCAGCAGAGAATGCCTTTCTTATTAGGTATATCTCGTTGACTCCAGTATACTTTAATTATTTAAAGAATAAAAAAAAGCATTTTAATTCTAAGTTCACGGATGGATGCCATATTGTCACGTGACACACTTCGTATGAATTCCATGCATTAAGGTTAATACTCCAGTTAACAAGAAATCTTCGATAAGATAAGTGATGGCTTTTATTTTATTAATACTGTTGAACGTTCAAATTCATTTATTAGTTAATAACACTATCATTTTACATGTATTCATATTTTTAATCTAAAGATAGCATTTCTTTATTAGAATAATTAGGCCTTTAACTTGAATAATTATAATTATTAAACCTTGACATTTTAAGTATTGTACTAATAACAGATTTCCCACTTGCACAGACATTTCTACTTTATTCCGATTTTATCTGATTTTATTTGTAATATTTAATTAGTCGGATACGTTATTTGAATTTATAAAGACCTGAAGGGTGATTTCATTCTGAGTAGAATTTATCTTGATCGATTTATTGTGAAATGTAGAGATTTTTCTGCTGTTATGTGACCACGAAACGGGCGTAGTCTACAATTCACTTTCTTTTTTATCAACTTACTAAACTAAACTGAATTAATTTTTTAGTATTTGTATAGATTTTTATGGATTATAAACTTTCCTTTTACATTTTATAGATTTTTAAATTAGTATTTTGTTGATACGTTTTCCCTGATGGTATCTGATCTCCTTCATTGTTTGAATTGCATCTTGGTGGTTGTTCTCAAAATTATTAATATATTTTTTATTATAAAATTCAATTCGATATTACTAAATTGAATATCCTTGTAAGTTTGGATTTTGACATTCCCTAATGTTATAATATATATATATATATATATATATATATATATATATACATACATACATACATACATACATATATATATATATATATATATATATATATATATATAAAAATATATATATATATATATATATATATATATATATATATATATATATATATATATATATATATATATATATATATATATATACATATATATATTTAAGTTTCAGATTAGAGCTGCGGCCATGCTGATGCACCACCATGTTGCTACACTGTTATTACAGGGAGCCTCTTACAATATGTCGCACTTGGTCAAGAATGGAGTTTGATTTAGCAACCCTCATTTGCACCGCCTGCCACGAGGTAGGTTCATCTGGGACTCTCGATAGGAAGAGGTCCAGCTTTGATTTAAAAACTCCTACATCTACTTTGTGCAGATTCCTCAGGCTCTTTGGGAGAATATTAAAAAGCTGTGGGCCCCTGAATCTCAAGCTGTTGCAGTAACTGGTCCTGAAGCGCGATGGCATTGCTGGGATCTTTGGCACTATGCAGTGTCGTCTCGTTCTAGCATTGGTGTAGCTTTCAATGCCAAAATTTGGCACAATTCCTTCCAGGATCTTCCAGATGTATATTACCGCATACGTCTTCCGCCTTCTCTCCAGGGAGTACAGTCTTAGCTGTTTCAGCCTTTCCAAGTAGCTGAGCAGTTGCAAACAGACAATCTTCTTTGTGAATCTCCTCTGGATTGCTTCAAGGTCTGCTGTTAATTTCAGACTGGTGGGTGACCACAGCTGTGAGCAGTAATCCAGGCAGCTGAGGACGAATGTCCTCCAGAGGATCATCATGGTTTCTTTATCTCTGGTTCTGAATGTTCTCAGGATCCATCCAGCCAATCGTCTGCACTTTGTTGCCATTCTGGTAATGTGCACTTGGAAAGAGGTATCATCACTCATGTCGATACCCAGGTCTCTCACTGATTTAGGCTCTGTGATTGAAATTCCCTGTGGACCAGTGTACTCTGTAAGTTTCATATTCAGTTTTGGACGTTGGTAGCGCAGGGCTTGGAATTTTTCAGCATTAAATTGCATATTATTTTCCTCAGCCCATCTGTAAACTGAGTCCAATCCCTACTGCAGGTGTGCAACATCACTGGAGTTCTGTATTTTCTGCGAGACTTTTGTGTCGTCTGCGTAGCTTGCAAGAGTGGCTATCCGGGCACTTGAAGGCATATCTGAGAGAGCGACTATAAAAAGTAATGGTCCCAAGACAGTGCCCTGTGGAACACCGCTCATTATTTGTGTTTTCATAGAGGTGGCTCCATTAGCCACTACTGCCTGACTTCTATCTTTCAGAAAGTCATGTAACCACTCTCCAAGTTTTCCAGCAATGCCAAGATCACGCAGTTTGTGGCATATCACACCATGATCCACTTTGTCAAAAGCTTTTGCAAAATCAAGGTATATTACGTCCACATTTGAGTTGTTGAGTAACTGCTTCAACACTCAGTCGTAATGTTGTAAGAGCTGGGTCAGGCAGCTCCATCCTGGTCGAAAGCCATGTTGGGTATCACTCAGCAATTTATTTTCTTCAAGGAATGCGATTAGTTTTCCTCTGATTATCCTTTCCATGACTTTGCTGATGTGTGAAGTCAGAGAGATAGGCCTATAGTTTTTGGCATCTGCTCTGCTTCCCCCTTTATGGATTGGGCATATTATTCCCTCCTTCAGCTTGCTTGGCAGTCTTCCGTTTGCGAGAAAGCTCTGGAAGAGGATCTGGAGGGGTTTTGCCAGGGCATGCTTACACGATTTAAGGAGGATTGCTGGGAAACCATCAGGGCCAGCAGTTGAGTTTGTGTCCACTTCATGTATAGCTAGTAGTACATCTTCTTCGCTAATATTGATGTATTCCATCGTAACTGCCTCACTGGTTATAGGGGAGGTAGCAAAGAAGTCCACTGGTTTGTTCACTTGTCTGTGCTCCAATGGAGTTGTGAAGACACTTTTGAATTGCTCATTCAGTACCAGATCCTAGTTGGACTGTCTGTGAGGGAGCCATCCTTTTCGAAGAGGGGTCCAATCTTGCAGCGTACTGAGGCTGTTTCTTTTGCGTAATGAAAGAAGGCCTTTGGGTTTGACTTAATGTTTTTTATAACCCAGGCTTCTTTGTCTGCTCTCTCCTTCACATAGGATTGTTGCAGCCTTTTTTCGATCTCCATCAGTGTCGTTTTTAGGCGGGAACTTTTGCCATTCTTGGGATGCTGGTTGAGTCGATTTGCAACTTTTGTCCGTCGTCTCATGAGGATCTTCCTCTCCCTTGGAATCTTGTTCCTATTTGTTTTGGCCTATACATATTCAAAACATAGGACTAGCGAGATTTAGCCAATGTAGTATTATCTTAACGCTTTCAAGAGAACAATAAACCCGCTGACGTTCTGATTGTTAGTTCTTCCTTAGAAGGAGACAGGCATAGATAAATCGAGAGAAAATGAAAGTGAAAGTAATGTTAAAACAACATGTGGAAATGCTGGCCCATGACGAAGCAGCACACAGTGAGACTTAACCCGGGTGTATACGGTTGGGAAGTAAACTTCTTAACACGGATCAATGCATGGGTCTACTATATATAGAAAAATTACACAGAAGCATGAAACATACTTTGTGATAGAATTGAACTAAAATATGAAAAATTAAGAGCAATGATATCAATGTATAAATTGTGTGAAATTTCAAAGAAGCTGATAAAAAACATTTTGAAAAGTTCTTTCGTTGTCTCAAGAATGTTAAGAAACAGCATAAAATCCAAGGAGAAGAGATTACTTTGGTGAGCAAATCGGCAATGCTACAGGGAAGAAATTGCAGAGAGGAATAGGTCAAGCCGAAAAGTGTTGCACGTGATCTGGTGTATGAGAAAAGCTGGTAAAAACAATATGACTCGTTTTGAAAGAAGAGTCCAGAGTAAAGTGAGTGATTCATCAAATGTAACACGTGCTTACGCGTGTGTGTTTAGTTTGTGTAAGAAAATGTGTGTATAAGTGTGTGCGTGCGCGTCTACGCATTGGGCGTGTTCAGTAAATATTGGGTTCGCATGAAAGTAATTTCGTTTACACAAATAGAGTTACGATTTTTAATAATGACTTTTGTCATTGTTATGACTTATTCCTTTTCACATTTGATAGCCGTTACTTTTAGCTAACTTTAGAAGTAATATTGTTGACAGCTGTTAATTGAGTTCTGGAGATTTTTCCCTTAAAAATGACCAACGTTCCGGTCGACCAACTTAAGGTGATAATGACCGAATCAAAGCCATAATGGATTTTGATTATCATATAACTGTGCGAGCGATTGCAGCGAGGTTAAATGTATTACACACAATTGAAAATCACTTAAAATGTCTTGGATCGTTAAGAAGCTCGATATGTGTGTTCTACATAAATTGAAAGATTCACGTAACACAATGTATCAATATTTGCGATAGCCCTTATGTTACACCACCAGATTATCATTTATTTCGAAGTTTGCAAAATTCTTTGAATGGTAAAATTTTCGATAATGATCATAATTTGAAATAGCACTTGCGTCATTTTTTGGCTGATAGGAACCAGAAGTTCTATGAGTGCAGATGTTGCCAGAAAGATGGCAAAGGTCATGGAACAAAATGGAAAATATATAATATATAACATATGGTTCTTGTATATAAAAAAAAATGACTTTTATTTCACGTTAAAGAAACGAAATTTCTTTTTTGCCAACCCAATAGATGTGTTTGTGTATACATATGCATTAATAATCATACATGTACATGTATATATCAAACACCCATACACACACAGAAACATATCTATACTTATTTATGTACATATATGATGTTATATATGCGTATGTGTATATAAACATTCATGTGTAAATATGTCTATCTCTCTCTCTCTCTCTCTCTCTATATATATATATATATATATATATATATATATATATATATATATATATGTATATATATATATATACACATGTATATATACACAGAGAGAGGGAGAGAGAGAGAGAGAGAGAGAGAGAGAGAGAGAGAGAGATTGGGTGTTATGAGAGGTAATGGTATCAATGAGACCCAGAGATGTTATGTAATGCTGATTAAGTGCTATGGACAGAATATAGTTAAACTCCAGGTTCGGTGATTATGCGAATGAGGAGTCCAACATAGGTCATGTATCAGCATGGGTATAAATAAAACATTTTCAGAATGAGATAGAAATCCAAGGCTGTGAAATATTTTGGAAAATTTATAAATAGAAGGTCTTACACTTGTTTCCGGGATATTTTATAGATCCCTTCATCGGGGACGGGGTGAGAAAATGCTTAATCATTAGTTATTTTAGATACGATATGAAATAGAGAGTGAAGTGGAGGAATGAAAATAGACGTCAGATATGCAGAGATATTGCATATGTAGATCCATTATTTAGGCAGAATGGTATACATATAAGATTCCAATACCTCGTGAGTAAGTTTCAATAGCATTTAAAATTGGTCATTCCAAGTATAGAGTTTGTACACTGTTATTGTATTGAATTTCAGGTAAATTGTTGCTATGTGACTTATTTTATAATTGTGAAAATTTAGCGTCAAGTAGATGGGATCAACAATAACTATAAAATATTAGATAAAACACATTTCAAGACTATAGAAAAAGTTAAAACAGAAATATCTGTGTCCATGTCATTTTTGGGGGTTTTTTTCTGGCTTGATTAGAAACGGATACAAACTTTAAAAGCGATCGAAATACTTTGAAGCATGAGATGGCTAGATATTTTCACATATTTTGATATAAAATTAAATGTTTCCCATTGGAGCAAGTATTTACGTTAAACATGTTTCTATGCTCATACTATACCCAATGCACTACAATATTACAATATATACTTGGAAGGTTGAAAGATTTTGATTTAGTATACAAATAAAAAACATAAATATATAGACATACATAACATATACATTATGAATGTTAAGTATGCTATTTTATCCAAACATGCACACACATGTGTATATATATATAATATCATATATATATATGAAGACAGAGAGAGAGAGAGAGAGAGAGAGAGAGAGAGAGAGAGAGAGAGAGAGAGAGAGAGAGAGAGAGAGAGAGAGAGAGAGACATACTTGTTGGTTTTAATTCTCTCAGCCGCATTTTAACTCAGATTTTCCTGACGGGTTCACATTGAATGTGACGAAACCAATTTAATCACGAGTAGCAAAATTTTCAGTCTGTCAGTGGAAACCAAGAAATATATTCATATTATCAAACTTGTTAGGCGGACGTTAAAAAGGAAATACGTATACGTTTTATATACTAAACATAGACACAGATGCATAAATGTACACAAACACACACGCACAGAAATATATATATATATAGGTGAGAAAGTTGGTATGTGAAAGCACGTGGTTGGATGTATAAAAGATAAACAAGAGTGAAAAAAACAACACAAGCCTTCTGTAGTCTTTTCACTCTTGTTTATGTTTTATATATATATATATATATATATATATATATATATATATATATATATATATATATATATATATATATATATATATATATATGTAAGCCTAGTACTTATTCTATCGGTGTCTTTTGCTGAACCTCTAAGATACGGGGATGTGAACGCACCAACATCGGTTGTCAGGTGATGGTAAGGAGACAAACACAGACACACAAACATATATATAACGAACTTCTTTCAGTTTCCGTCTACTAAATCTACTCACAAGGCTTTGGTCGGCCCGAGACTATAGAAGACACTTTCCCAAGTTGCTACTCAATGGCATTGAGCCCGGAACCATGTGGCTGGGAAGCAATCTTCTTACCATAGAACTACACCTGCGTCTATCTAAGTGTATTTAAATTTATGTATATGCGTTTGTGTGTACTGTGCGTGTGTGTGTGTATGCAAATGCTCGTCATATTTACATATATACACGCACAAATATCAAACCGAAATATATAGAAAATAACTGCCAGATATTGAATCAAAATTATGGCACTGGCATAAGCAGAGTATGCGGTTTTCGAAAGTTAACAATAGATTGTTTCTGACTAAGATTTCTATACTTTGAGGCAACTGATAGAGAAGCCCAGAAATGCATGCTACTGACGCAATTCAATTTCCTTGTGCGACTTTTGGTCTATCTCTTGTAAAATGTCCTTTTTTCTGCATAATCTTGTATGTTGTTGTTCTTATTGTTTCTAGAGTTGTTATTAGGATTAAGATGAAGTTAACTGTCAAATATCAAATCAGGAATTTTTTCTCCTAGTCATTGACAAACAGTGTCTTAAGATTAGCTTTGACATCACTAAATTCTGGTGCCCAAAGATACCATCTGTTATTGATGACGTCTGATTTGTTCAGATGAAATTTCATATTACAAACACCTGGTGTATTTTAATAAAGCCTGATATAACTGATATTTGTAGTATTAACGTTTTAATATTTAAACCAGCCACATATCGTGCAAATAATCTGCCTGTTTTATGCTAAAACTGGCAAGATCTGGCCTCTCAGACCTACCCTGCAATATCTAAAACAATATGGGAATCACATCATCGAAGTTCAAAAGCAACGAGGCAATGCATGACCAATTAAAAACAAAACAATGTGAATGAATAAGCATTGCATTTAACAGAGTAATCTCAATGTTAATGGGTATCTAGATGGTACTTTAATAGAAACATGGCGCCTGAAATAAAGCGGCATACTTAATTTACTATTCATTACAAATGTTGGAAATCTGGCTGATGTCATCAGATGAAACGTAATTAAAGCGTTTCTCTAGTTTCTCATATCTTCTCAATTGAAATGTATATACGAATATATTGCTGAATATATGGGGGAGTGATCCTCATATACATATGTGTACGTTTGTGGGTTTTTTCTTTTTTTTTGTATTTTTGTGTGCGTTTCAGTGTGTGCGCATGCATTTATGCGTGTGCACTTAGGTGTGCGTATCTAAGTGTGTATATATATATATGCTTTTGTGTGTACTGTGTGTGTGCATATGCAAATGCTTGTGTATTTACTCACCATACCTCTATGCCTCTGAACGTTATGCTTCATATTAAGCTGTTATCGACATCAATCTTAGAACACGTTGTAAATTAGAAATTGAAATCAAATTATCATAAAGTTTTTCTGAGATCTAATTACCAAGCCCAGGTAACTTGCACGATCGTTTGCTAACATATTGACATTTGAATATCCAGAATAAGCCTGTACTTGCAAAGAAAAAATGGAATATAGGACAACTATTTTTTTTGTTGTGTATTATCCTGCCAGAGTATATATATATATATATATATATATAACAGATGCTTTACTATGCTTTTATTTATTATTATGATGGATTCATAAGTGAAATTGTATATTACCATTTGAGTGTCCAACCATGTATAAAATCGAGCCTTAAACTATGTTAACATCATGGTTTGGTCTGAGGAAACAGAAATGTAATTTCGAAGAGAAGCAGATATCAAA
>NC_142930.1:35694669-35704669 GCF_046866305.1 Octopus bimaculoides | reverse complement strand
CAAAGAGATATGTTTTTCCACATAAGCACACGAAATGTAATTCATCTGGAAAAACTGGTGATTTATGTATGACTCAACACGAAATTATAATTTCAGATTTGCTAAATAACGTGAAACCGGTTATAATAATTAGTGACCCTGGTCCAATAAAAATTAACGCAGAAGCACACTTAATTGTTATACGAGCCGTATTATCAATGTAACGCTAAAGGGGTCCATGGAAGAAATACCAAGAAACTAATATTTCCTTGTTATAATTTATCCAGCCAAATAAATGCAATAAATGCCAATGGATAATGAGCAATAATCAGAACTGGTAACGGAATTTTGCAATACAGTTGACGATCGGATTCATATCGAATGAATTCAGCAAACCTTTATTGCACCAATTGGATTTTCTGACATGGTCGACTTCAAATTACCGATTGTAATCAGAGTCCGCCCAAATGACATCTCAAATGCGTAAAGATTTATGAAAGACAAGTCGAGGACATGTGCAATATGTACCTTAAAGTCATACATATTTTTGTTTGGACTTAGAATAAAAAAGATATTCAAAGGTATACTGATGCATGTGTATAAACCATTTGTATTGGGATACCTTTATTTTAGCGCGCAGTTTACGGTCAATTTTTCACGTAAATTTTCTTATAGATATATGCGAAAATCTGCGTTATAAAATGCCCCCTGCTGAATTTTTGAGGATTGATGAAAATAAGCGTTGAGGTCATATAGGAATATGGCACTTTCTAGCAGAAAGGCAGGTACAGTAGATTTCAAGACAGGAGTACCGGCTACCTAAAGAACTGCCGAGTCCAGAACAAATAAAAACATAAAGGGACAGTGCCAAATCAACTGATCACGTTGCTGCTAGATATAATTTATAAGGTTATTTGCTGAGAAAACATATAATTCTGCATCATGACATTAGGATACAACATTGCTTCACCAGTACATACGTAGTAATGCAATAAGAAATAATTTTTTACGTTTACACACAAACACAAAAACATACACACATATACACACACTTAAACACACACACACACAAAAACAAACACACACTCAAACACGCACACTTCAGTAATATAACTACATGTGGCCATTGGCGATGTTTTTGTCCATTTTTTGGACTTTCCTGTCCTCCTTTCCGACGAAGAGCTATGCTCGAAATGTTAAACTCTCTCCTGTCATCGAGCACCAAGCTAATATTTTCTTGTACACGTCCTCACTTTTGTTGGTTTTCTTTTTTTTTTCGTTTTTTATCCGTTTATTTAAATTGTTTCTAAATTGTCACCCTAGTACGTTTTGCATTCTCTACAGACTTAGACACACACACACACATATATATATACACACACACACACACATATATATATATATACATATATATGCTGATTTATATATATATATATATGCGTGTGTGTGTGTATGTGTATGTGTATGAGTGTGTGTTTGTGTGTGTGTATGTGTGTGAGTATGTGTGTTTGTGTGTGTGTGTGTGTGTGTGTGTGTGTGTGTGTACAGAGGTTGGACAAAATAATGGAAACACCTTAAAATTTGAAACAAATTTATGTTAATATGGGTAAGGACAGCTTTGGTAGTAATTACAGCTGAAATTCTACGAGATATGGACTCGTACAAATTTTCAATTGTTCCCAAAGGAATTTTTGTCTATTCTTCAGCTAAAACTGTCTCCATTTCTTGTAGTGTTAATGGTGGAGGATCTAGACTCCTTGCTTATTTTCCTAAAATGTAACATAAATCTTCAATAATATTGAAATCTAGGGACTGTGGTGGCCAGATAAAATGTTCAACTTCACTTGAACGTTTATCGTGCAATTCAGTAACAACTTTAGCTGTGTGAATTGCATTTCCCTCCGGAAAGATCGGCAACCATGAATTTGATCAGAAAAAATGCATGAAGGGAAATCACTGGGCCGGCTAATTTCCAAGATATCACCAAATTATCACAGATCCACTTCTATGTTTAACAGTTGGAAGAAGGCAGTCTGGGTCAAAAGCTTCTTTTGACTGTCTCCACACATATCATCGGCCGGTGGTCGGAAATAAGGTAAAGAATGAATAACATTCTTTCTCTGCTCTAGGAACCAATTTTGTAGGTTTTTATTCCAGTTTAAACGATTTGCAACGTTTGTCTTTGAAAGTAGTGGTCTTTTAGTTGCAGCCCTCCCGTGAAATCCGGCTTTGTACACCTCTTGGCATACAGCTTTTGTGGAAACTGGGTTCTCGAGGTGGTCGTTAAGCACTGCAGTAATTTTAGGAGCTGTACTTTTGCGATCCTTTCTAAAAATTCGTGTAAGACTCCGACGGTCCCTGTATGAAAGCTTTGGTTTTCTTCCGGAGTTTTGTTCCAACGAGGAGGGTTTTCCCTCTTTCTCAAAGGCAGTCATTATTTTTGAGACAGTACATATTGATACACCAAACATTTCGGCTGTTTTCGTTACGCTAGCACCTGCCATACGATCACCAACAATTTGACCTGATTGAAAGTTCGATAGATCTGTCATTTTAATAATAAATCAAAAAACATAAAAATAAACAAGCTTTTGACGGTTTTATAGATATTTCAAAATCATGATGTTAACTCTAGCCTTCTCTCTTTTTCTTTTATGCCGTTTCATTCAGTTTGATTTTGCAGCATCGACTCCTTAAAACCGCTTTCTCTCTCTCTCTTCTTTCTCTCTTCTCTCTCTCTCTCTCTCTCTCTCTCTCTCTCCTGTCCCACTCTCTCTCTCTCTCTCTCTCTCTCTCTCTCTCTCTCTCTCTCTTCTTTCTCTCTCTTCTCTCTCTCCTGTCCCACTCTCTCCCTCTCCCCTGTCCCACTCTCTCTCTCGTCTCAGACACATACATACCCACACACACATCCACACATGTATATAAGTATTTTTACATATAGCTTCGAGTACTAAGTGTTATAAGTGGGCATTTACATGGTGAGACTGTGTGGCTAACTTTGCATCCAATGTATTTAAGTTACACAATTCCAACAATATAATTCTTTCTACAAATTTACGCCTGTGAGCCTAATTGAGAATACGTTGTGAGTTCATCGAATACACACCAGTAGATACAGCCAACACATTTCATGCATCGTATTATTTAGAAAGGGATAAAGAACACCGCGGGTCAATGTGAAATCTTATAAGTGAGAAACGATGGATTCGACAGTTTCTCAGCTAATGTACTTTGACTGATAATTTCCTTGAGGCTAACAACTTAAACGACTGGAATGATGATGTACCTGCGACTAATGGTATAATTAACATTTCAAATAAGATACAGTGCTAAATAATATCCATTAGAACAAATTGCAGAGAACAATGTTTAAAAATTGTGATATTGTGACCTTCGTACTTCTCATAATGTTTGGAGATGAATAAATGGCGATTCGTAAAATTCATTTCAATTAGCAATAATGTAACATTGTATCACCCTATATTAGCTTCCGGGTAAGAATTTTGTGGGGAAGTGACCATCATATTTAAACTAAAATACTTGAATGTATGTGCAAGAATAAATAAAATAGCACTGTCGAACTTAGCAGTATTTACCAGCCTTATACTGATATTTCTTAGGTTTTTTTCCTGCAGAGTACATCAGCTGGGATGCAAGAACGTTAAACCAAGATGCTTGCCCCAATCATGTGTAAGATGTTCTGCTTGTATTTGTCCCCACCACCGCGAGACACTCAGTATAGGTTTGTTTCACGTTCCCGTAACTTAGTGCCGTAACAAAAGGGGCGCGACCGAATAAGTAACAGTCTTTAAAATAAATAAGTACGAGAGTTGATTTGTTCGAATAAAACCATCCAAGGTGGAATAAGATGGCCGTAGTCAAAGGACTGAAACATGTGAAAAATAAAAGGTAAAAGATCCTATTATTTTCAGAATACACGCGGATTCTAAAATAACCCGATACCAGTTGTGACAGACAATTATGCGAGGTCATTACTGGAGACAAATCAAGATAAAATATATTTCTCAGTTTACCTTTATCTCATGTATTTACGTTTATTGATGTTACTCCTACCTAACCCAAAATCATTCCTTATGAGTACGTGCCTATCTTTCCCGTCCCTTGATCGTGCGGTCTTCTACTGTCCTCTGTGAGTTTGTAACCCGGAAGATGACCGATCTGATATGAGTTCTGTTCTGGTCGTCATCAACTTGTTTATATCAGGTTAGGTTGACGGTTCTTTCTCCACTTTAAGTTGTTAACCACAACCGTATGTCTCTACATAAGACACGCCTTCAGCTCGAACACTCGGGATTTGACCTAAGCAAGTTCCTCCCACTAAGTCTCTTATTTATCTAAAACTAAATGATCCACTGGGTTCTCAATCGTGAAGTTATTAAAATGTAATTACTGCTATTTATTGCTGATGATAAACTAATTCTCACTCTTCAACTGTTTCATTTCTTCTAAAAAGTTACAACTATTCATTATGGAGTCAATTCATTTAAATACTCCTTGAAGCTACACATTTTCGATCTTGATACTCAGCCCTAAAAATACACACACACACACACACACACACATATATATATATATATATATATATGAATAAGTTGCAAGCGTGGTTGTTTGCTAAGAAGTTTGTCTTACACCACATGGTTCTCGGATCAGTTCCACTACGTCATATCTTGGGCAAATCTTTTCACCTAAAACTCCTGACTGAGTAAAGAGTTGCGAGTGGATTTGGGAGACGGGATCTTTTTCTCAAGCTATATATATATATATATATATATATATATATATACATTCATATATTTATGTTTGTGTGTCTTTGTTCTTGTGTTTTCCTTCCATCAAAACTTGACAACGAGTCTTGGTTTCTTTACATCCTCTCGGCAATGAAACTTGGCAAAAAGTGACCAACATAAGTACCAGATTTCAAGAAATTCCGGAGTCAATTTGTTCATCTAAACCTTTCTATCTATGTGGTGCCTCCACCATGACCTCATTCTCATGATTGAAACAAGTAAATGATAAAAGATTGTTAAGTTGGGCCTCATATTAATTTTCCCTTCCACCCAAGGAATTCACTATCCAACAGCGATACTCAATTTCTGTTTATCTAATTCCACTACCCAAGTGATATACATTAGAATCTAGCTTGAAACTACATATTTGCGAGGCAAATGAATTTATTCTACAGCCTAGAAGTGGCTTACTCTCATAACAGTAGATAATAGATTTTTCCCTTTCATGTTTTGAAAGCCTAAAATATGAAGAGTATGCAATTGTATATATTCCAACGTTTCTCAGCGATATAATTGCATTCGTATCTTCTGGCTTCCTTTCTCTTTTTTTATACAGCAAATATGATAAATATGTTGTAGGCGAAATCACAGATTGTTACCTAAACTACATTTGTCTGAAAATTATATATATATTATTCTACTGACTTAAAACAAAGCCCATACACTGTTTGTAATTATAAGAAAATAATATATATTTTTTTCATTTCTCCTCCAAGTTTTATTAACACATCTACATCGGATTCGATAGGACATGTACCAGAAATATACTGGTTTAAACAAAATCAATATATGCCCTTTTAATTGTTGGCTATATACCAATACATATAATTCAATTTTCCTGTCAATGATTAGAATAGTGAGGGAGAATTGCTTGAGTTACATGATTAACTATATCCCCCAAACGAAGTGTGATCGTCTTGGTCAGTATGCGGAAATTTAATTGCGAAATGTGTTGATTATGTCTTCCGCATAGACATAAGTGAGTTGTATCTAAAATCAAATTAGTTTCCTTGGCTAAGTATAGTAGGGAGAAAGATTTACTTTAGAACACTCTTCTAATTGTACACACCAATAACATAAAGAGGCAAATTGAAGCATCTGTTTCTAATTCATCCAGATACTCTTTCGCAATGTTGCAGCATATCACAGTTCGGATTGCCACACCGATTAGTCGAGTCTTATAAACAGATATTTGCATCTCCTTCAGTCTTCTTTTTCAATTGCAAATATATTCTGCTGAAAACAAAAACACAGAATTCCTGCTATATATAATGGATATAACGACAATATATCTACACATCCACTAACGTACGTGTGTACATATGTGTGTATGTGTTTGTTTGTGTGTGTGTGCGCCCGAGTGCTTCTGTGTGTGCTTCTGTGTGTGTGTGTTTCTCTCTCTCTCTCTCTCTCTCTCTCTCTCTCTCTCTCTCTCTCTCTCTCTCTCTCTCTCTCTCTCTCTCTCTCTCTCTCTTTCTCTCTGCACTTAGTGGAATGACTTGATCTTCAGTGTTGTCTGTAGTGACTCAACAATGAAAGATTTCCAGGCGAATAGTGTTTTTTAATCTTTTGCAATGTATTGAACCCATTTTTCATTAGGTGATCGCTGGGTTCATCAAGTTGTTGATGTTTAACCGCAGCGCAGCAGCATCCTTTCAAATCAAAACTTTTCAATTATCAGCATTCCACCCTTTTCATGAGAAATATTCCCCGGACTACATTTTAAATCTGGTTCTATTTAGGTCGATGTGTACATTGAAGGCAATTTAGTTTGACGAATAGTTGTTGTAGGTCAAGTGATGAGAGACTATCGTACACGAAGATGTTTGTTAGGTTGCGGCTGTATTTGTCTTCGACTGTTATATGTGCTAATACTTATAACTACAGTATAAAACAAAGAAATAACGTATTGTTGGAATTCAGATCTTAAAGTCAAATAACTACCAAGTCACATTTCTTCAAGTATCTCCTCCATCTCCGAATATGGTAGATCGTAGACTTTTCAGAAACAATACAATAAGTCCTCTTTCCCAATACTACGCGATTTGAGAAGGATGCATCACGTAGCTGCCGATGATGGGCGCGAATACATATGCATCGGAAATCTTGGTTACGCCGATCACCCCTAAGCCTACATCTAGATACCAAAGGTCCTTGAGTAGCCATCCTTGCTTCCAAGATGATATCAAGGCAGTGTAATTTAACACAGTGAATTCATAGTAAGGCCTTGATGAATTAAACGAGGAAAATAAGGACTACTGTCTTTATTTTTGTTCAAAAAGAGATAACTACGCTATTGGCCTTAGTCTTAATGTTGGTGTTGGTGAGAATATAGGCATTATTACTGTAGGTTTTACAATTAGTCATCTTTATTTCGGTATCTTCCTTATCAACGTGTTGTTGCTGTTCTTTTACTTTTTTAGAAGTCGACATTGTTGTTATTGTTGCCGACACTCTTTTTTATTGCAGAGGTGAAGGTGACAAAAATGGTGATGCCACAACCGTTGTCTTCGAACGACTAATAGTTGAGCACACAATGCGAGGAGTGAAAAATATCTGTAATAAATGAATTCCTAGTTACTGTTACAACAACTTGGCAAACACTCCATTTGTGTCGCTATTTGTTTTTTTTTTTGTTTGTTTTTTTTTTAAGAATTGTTAAGTTTGAGAGAAAATATTTACGAATTCCGTCCAAAGGTCCAAAATAAATTGGCCTTAAATAGTTTTTATGAATCCTGAAAAACTTAAGAATAAAACCGTATAACATGTAAGGAGGTGAGCTGACAGAATCGTTAGCACGCCAGGACGAAATGCTTAGAAGTATTTCGTCCGTCTTCGCCGTTCAGATTTCGCCGTGGTCGACTTTGCCTTTTCTGGTTTCGGGGTCCATAAATTAAGTACTAGTGAAACACTAATGTAATCAACTAGTCCCTTCCCCACAAAATTCAGGTCTTGTGCCTATAATAGAAAGGATTATTTTTATTATTACCATTATTATTCTTTTTGTCGGTATTGATGTAGGAGGCTACTTAAGATCATTTATAAATTTCTGTTTACCTGTGTTTTGGATAGCGTATGTCAAAACATTTTAATGGTAATAATAATTTCATAGATAGGCATAAAGCCTGAAATGTGGGAATGGTTCATATTTTTAGGATTACTTCTGAGTTGTATTCATGCCAGTTGTGAGAACTCCAAAAGTTAAACATTCATTCTCTTGGCCTGGCAGCTGAAGAAATCAAAAACAAGAATTAAGCAAAAAACTGTTGAATGTAACATTTCATACTGCTTCATTAGTAATTGAAAAATTTCTCATTTTTCAGATAGTTTTCATCTCAATAATTTCGAGTCTTTAAATAAAATAAAAACAATTTTTTGTTATTTGCGTAGTAGAAAACACTTAGAGCAATATTTTCGCTTCCTACACAAATGTATTAAAATATTATATAAATATGAAATAATAGAGTTTATCAGTATTTTAATGGAGATACATCAAGCAAAATAATGGAGGTGGGGAATGAATGATATTTGATTTTGTACTTCGAACCTGGCAATTATTGTTAGCCAAGAAGGATATGGTCTTTGCAAAGGTATAAAGTAGTGGAAACGTTGAAGTGAGGAATAGCGTCGTCAATACAGCAAATTAAATGCGTCGAAGTATATGGTAGTTTGTTTAAGATATTTGTTCACAGCAAACTCTGATAAGACTGCACAACCTATTGTGTGATTTGTTTGCTCCATAATATTCTGTTGGCCAAAGCTTTGTGAGTTAAATCTTGTAGAAGAAAAGTGCGGAAATGAGTCGTATCGATATGTTAATATCACTCATTAAAATACTGTACAGTGTTACCATAAGCAACTCCCTTGGACTTTACTTAACTGTACTCTATGTTCCCTACTTTGAAAATGAACTTGCCCAGCATAGTATCATTTTCAAAGTACCAATGACGATCTAATATGGCAACAGTTTCACGATAGGTCAATCAGAGTCAAGGTTCTATTATCGGTGGAATATCATGAAGATTTTTTTCACTAATACAAGTAAGCTTTATCATTTGAAACTGTCTTTGCTGACACTGCATAATGAGACATTGTCTTTACTGACGCCAGTAATGACGCTGACTTTTTGACAGAGTTTAGTCATAGTATATATACCGTGACAAAATACAGTGGTGCTATGTATATTATGCGAGTATAAGGCGGCATCGAATATTATGATTATACTGTGAAACTGTATTATGTTATGTTATTGCATGTCCATTGTTTATTGTGCACCATCTGACTTGAAACTTTATATGCTACCCATGTAGTGGAAAAGTGTACTGTGTCACTTTGCATTCTGACAATTTGCTTTGCACCGCCCTATATTCAGGCCTTCCATGCTGAACCATGTTATATTATTACGCTGTGTATAACGTCAAACTATGCATTGTATTCCAATGAATATGAATGAAAATATTATTAGGTGGCTTGTTCTTAGATGATGGTGAAACTAAATTATTCCGCTGGAAGAAAATCAGGTTAATGTAATAGAAACACATAACGAAAGAAATCACATTCACATTCCCTCATACTGATTAATCGTAGATCAGATTGTGAAGCAGGAAATGCCTCTCACAATTGTTTAAAAGGCGGATAACTAAGTGTTTTGTTAATGTATCATGACACCATATCACGCTAACTGGAGTGAAAATTGTCATGCATAGATAAACAACTGTTAAAATAGGAGTAGGATGGTCACGAATGAGGTGAGGAAGCAGCATGAAAGAGCAAAATAATGGAAAACATGAGGTTGACTGATGAGCAGGAAATATCATAAAACAAAGGCGGAGTTATTTGTTGTTATGTCTTTATGGCCACCCGAGGCGAGGATTGTAATGGATTGTGCACTATAAATTGTGAACAGGTAGAATGTTTAAAACCTTCATCTCTCCGAAATATTTAAGTGATCAGAGTGTGACGAATATTTTTGACATTATAAATAAAAGGATTTAATTTAGAGGGCTTCTTGTGACGGTTATTATAATAATTGATATCAATAATTATCAATATCAACACTATTACAAAGGGAAATTTTTCGAATGAGAATTTTTGATTACTTAAATACACACATTTCCCGAGGTGACGATAAGAATGTATATTTATATTTTACTCTACATATATCGTTAATCCACTTAGAAAAGTATGACCACCATATCAGCATGTTTTCTTCA
>NC_142930.1:35654669-35684669 GCF_046866305.1 Octopus bimaculoides | reverse complement strand
ATTATGTACTGCCATCTTATTTCAGGAATATATTTGATAATGGAGAGAAGCTGAGAGAGAATGTGACATTGTCACAGGTGGAATGGAATATCGTTCAACAAAAACAAATTAGCAACAACATTAACACGGTGAGATACGCAAAAAGTAAAAAATATGGATTTCAAAATTTTACACAAGTCCAGCAGATTTGTGGGAGGGATTACGGTTAGGGTTAATCGACACCAGTGTTCGAATGGAATTTATTTTCTCAATCTCCGAAGGATGAAAGGCAAAGTCGACCCCTGCGAAAGTTAAACTCTGAACTTAAAGGCGGACGAAATGCCGCTAAGCATTTGGCTTAGTCCATACCTTATTTTTTTCTTCAGCGTCGATGGGACTGCGAACAATTAAACGTCTGCACATACATTCCTATTGGTCTAAAATAGCAACTAAATACCCCTTAAACCAACCTCTGCTCAGTTAAATGAACCCGTGACACTCAGGATAGTGATGTTCACAATGAACACTATCGGGAAAAAAATTGTATGGCCATGACCAGATTTTCTTTGAACATAAGGAATAGAGCTAACCAAATTGAACAAGATAAAAACACTCAAACAATAGATTTTCATATTAATGCAAGATATATATGTATCGCATCCAAAGAAAATATACTTGTCGTCTGACTTTGAAGTATGAAGAAGAGAGCCTTAGAGACATACGTGACTAAATATAGACATAAGTCTAGTGCTGACCAGAATTGAATAATTCTATAGAGAAGAAACACTAGATATCATATAAATACAATGATCCAGCACTTATAATGCTTTTCATCCGCTAAGTTCTTTACAAATACACTGACGCAAACTGTAGCTATTTTCTCCAAAGAAAATAGAAAACAAAACAGTGTCTCTTGCCGAAATTTAAATCTGATAAGCTTCGCAATCTATCAAATCTTTGGTTAATTTACACATCTATTGACACACGAGTATTATATCTACCATTCCACTTTACGAAGATCGAACATATGTTTCCGATAAGTCTACTAATGTATGCCACACAAATGAGATTCGTTCTTTCTTCCCTGCTTTCTTTCATTCATTGTTTTATGATTCGTTTGCTTCTTAACATTTTCCTTCATGTCTTCTCCCGCACGATCGTCTGTCTACATCTTTGATGACATCTCTGTCTGCTTGCAAATCTTACTTTAGTAAGAAAGTCAAAACAATCGTTTATTCACCCACGCATATACATGCGTGCATACACACCACACAAGACAAATACACTCAGACATATTAGATAGATAGGTAGATAGATAGATAGATAGATAGATAGATAGATAGATAGATAGATAGATATGTATGTGCGTATGTATGTATGCATGTGTGTGTTTGTGTATTGTAATTTTTTTATGTTCGTACATAACTACCTGAATGTTTATGAAAAATATCAGTAAAGTAATCGTTCATCATTAGTACAAATGTCTGTATATTAATCTATTCCACCCTCACCGCTGCCCTTCTCAGTATTCTATCTTTCTCTCACTGTGTGTGTGCGTGAGTGCGTATTTGTCTGTGTGTGCGTGTGTGTACATGTGTATGTAAATGTATTTGAGTATATGTATATATATATATATATATATATATATATATATATATATATATATATAAATTAAGAGGAATGGCCACCAAAAGTGGACTCCTATATGCTAGAAATAGATGCCAAAATCACCTAACCACGAAGATGTGATATAATTTTAATCTTCAGATTTTTTAGAATATGCTTGACCACTGGTTTTAATTGATTAATATCAAGTACTACCCTTATTATTAAATTTATATATACATATTTATGTATATATATATATATATATATATATATATATATATATATATATATATATATATATATATATATGTAGCTATACTTTTACATACATGTATATATACATATATGCATTTATACGTAAATACATCCACTGACGCATATTTAAAGATTCGTATCTATCTATGATCTTATCATTTAGATATATATGTTTAATTCCTCCCACCATTTATTTAGATATTTAATTTCAATTGTACTCATGAATAGAAGATTATATTCTATTTCGAAATCAAAATATATGCAGATTTTTTTTAATACTTACACGCTCTCCTTATTCTTCTCCTCACGCCTTCTGCTTAATGCATGACCATCTTAGCAGACACAGCTATACATGCAAGTAATGAATTGTATATAGCATCCTTCGTAGCCAACCCTTCACCAAGGAAATAAATTCTTCTTCTCGAAAGAAACAACAGACACGTCATATAATGAAACCTATTTACATACTGATTTCAAATATCATCAGAATTTTCATATTTACATTTCAACCTCTGGGAGTCGCTTAACTACGAGATACGATTAGAGAGACACTTACGGATCCTCCAAGGAATTCGGTAAATATTCACGTATATGAGTAATGGAATTATCACTGTGTAATTTCAATCAACACACTTATTGAACAATGTCACAAACAAGAGAACTTCAGTAGAAAATGGTACTACTTAAATCATTGTCGTTTGTTTCAGAAGTACAGTGTAGCCAATGCAATAAAAAGCAAATATAACCGGTTATTGCGTATATAACATAGGAATATTTACATCAACGATATAGTGTATAAGCTGATTCAGCGAGGTGTTTAGATGCTTACATGTATATATATATATATATATATATATATATATATATACACACATTCATACACACATACATACATACATACATACAAACACACACACACATATATATATATATATATATATATATATATATATATATATATATATATATATATATATATGCACAGATATATGTATTAATACAAATGAATATAAACGTATACATATGTGTATGTATGTTTGTATGTGTAAATGTATTGCTGTTTAAGAGTGCATAAATCAGAAAAAAATATGTACTCCTGTATTGGCCAATACCTACACAAATATGCATGTATGTATGTATGTATGTATATATCCATGTATGTATATATATATACCCATCTGTGTGTATGTGTACATATGATGCGTGCGGATATAGATGAATATATATATATGTAACCATGTCTCCTGTTTCCTGTTTATCCTGATGAAGGGGTCATCGCCGTGATACACTATAGTCTAAATAAACTGCGGTGGTGAACTCCCGAAATGGCCATAGATATATATGCATGTTGAATTTGACCTGTGAAGTCTGCTTATTGTGAACTTATGGACGTACTTGTGTTAGGGAAGTAAAAGACTTTTTTCAAATATTTTTTTCAAATATTTTTTTTCAAAAGTTTCTAAAAAATTTGTATAAAACATATTTTAATCGTCTGATAAAACTTTTTTTTTTTAGTTGGTTGACATTTATTTTATTTTATTTTATTTTTACCTTTACTTATTTTATACTCGTCTATTAGGTTTTTTAGAAGTTTTGATTTTTTAGCTATTTATATTTAACTTTTTGATAGGCCATTCTATTTGTATTTTATTCGATTATATGCTTTTACCTTCTGTGATTTTATATATATGTATTATTTTTATTATTTTCTCATTTTTTTTTATTTGTTTGAGATCCATGGTAATTTTTATATATGATTAAATGTTTGAGGACAAACACATAAAAAAAAGAAAATAATAAAAATAATATATATATATAAAATCACAGAAGTTAAAAATATATATAATCTAATAAAATACAAATAGAACGGTCTATCAAAAAGTTGAATATAAACAGCTAAAAATCAAAACTTCCAAAAAACCTAATAGACAAGTCGTTGACCCAAAATTATTGTTTGCTCTATAACCAAAGTTTCGTCTCATTTATATTTACCTTCGTCTCATTTATATTTGAGCACTTCTTTTGCAGTCCTATAAACCCTTTTGTTTCTATAAAAGGAGACAAATATTATTTCTTGTTGTATATATGCATCTCTTTTCACGTCACTGTGTCCCTGTCATTTTTTCTCGCCCTCCTTATTTCTTCTGTACCTCTGCCTCTACCTCTGTCTTTTCTCTCCCCACGTGACCGGTGAGGAAGGACTTGATTTTGTAGAGCAATAAACAGTAAACCAACGTTCTACTTCTCACTGTTTATTGCTCCATATCCTATCGTGCTTTATAGGTATTAAACCACGGTTTACCTTTTAAATTACCTACTACCGTATACATGATAACAAGGACTCTACATACGGAGGTAATATATGAGTGCTTATGGATACATCTATCCCTACCGCTAACTTATATATGCATATTGTGAGCTCGTGATATTTTATGTGCGTACTTACGTATGCTTATATATATATGTGGTGTTGTGGTGTGCGTGTGGGTATGTGTGTGTGTGTCAGTTATCCTTCTTTGGTTACGGAATAAGTATCGAACCTATTGCACGATAGAAGTATTGACGTATAAATGTTACGCTATCAAAAGTTATAAATGCTAAAACATATATACTGTAATGTGGAAATAAATCTTCTGTGTGCCAGTGGGGTGTTCGGAAACATTACATATTTGACATTGTTTGAAATATTCCCTAATCGCATGAGTTTTTGAACTTTTCGTTTCGTTTTTCCAGCCAAGTCATTGAATTACCTACGTTGTACCCATTCACTAAGTGATTTACGTTGACTTGAATTTTAATCCTCAATTTATGCAGGGACGAGATAGCTACATCTTACTTTAAAAAACAATTTTAAATGAAAAAAAATTTATGAATAGTATGTTGTATGAGTATGTGTGTATTTAGTGTGTTCAGGTCGTTGTGTGTACGTGTGCGTACGTGTGTGTGCGTGTGTGTTTATGCTTGCATGCATCCTGTTTTGCATCAGACCACTTCTAAAGAACAGCAGATAAATAACTGGCATATTTCTGGGTTTTTATAGCACCAGTATTGCTTCATTGTAATTCCTGTAGAGGATGTTGCTATTTCTTGGAGGTGAATTAACCATGTAAAGGCAATAACTCTTTCGTGAAGGTAAATCCCTAATAATAACGAAGTTATTGAAATCATTTCTAGTATTATTTGCCATTTTATTAGATATTGCAGATGAATATTTGTGACATACAGATTTTAACTATGTGAAATAATTTCTCATTATATCATATAATTCTTATGTTGATATATTCAAAGGATGATTCATAAAATATACATGGCGCTTATATGCAGACCTACCTATCTGTCCAATGACATATATGGATATATAATGCTGCGTTTTCATAACTCTATGTAAATAACGAAGAAAGAGAAATGAAACTAAAGACTATTCAGCTACATATCACATAGTATCGGAGCGGAATGTATATGCCGCGCTAAATTAATGCAGTGCATGCAAAAATAACTTTTCTACCTTCATTTGTGTTCTTGATAGGATGTGGGTGATTTGGGATCAAAGGAAAAGTGTTTCATGGTTAATACATGACGAATCTCATAAAATTGAAGATTGAAATATGAAATGAGAAATCTAATCATGAAATTAATTGAGTATTAATTGAAGTTCTAATTTCAAAAGAGAAAGAGTTTTAATGAAGATATCACCCCGCTCTCAGCTCCATCACATATCCATACATATTAAACGACGCTAGCTATTGAATTATCTTGCATGTCGTTTATAAAATCGCACAGCACGAAATTTATCAGTTTTCTTCGAAACTCAATTTCATTATCATGCTTCTATAGAAAAACCAGACTTAAGAGTTAATCCAATTGTGAAGACGTGGTTTGTTTTTGTTGTTTATATTCATTATGGATTCTTAAAGAAATAGGTTGAAACTATAAAAAGACTGTAGATAAAATGTTTCTTGGATGAAATATTGAAATAAGGTACAATTTTAGAGAAGCGATAAAAGAATTATAAATCACTGCAATATTCCTGTACGCGATGCACATACACAGTAGCAATAGAAACTTGTTTGGTAAATAATGATCAAATAAGATTGGAGTATGCTACCGCTCTTTCACGGACGAATGATGATAGCAATCCGTTTTTATTGAGTATAAACATAACAACCAAATAATGAAATTAATTTAAAGATACTGGTAGATTTACTAAACTGCGTCTTGTTATTTGTAAATTACATAACACAACCTCCACGATTATCTGCACTATATATATATTCATAAATATAGACACACGCACATACACACGCTTATACAAATATATATATATATATATATATATATATATATATATATATATATATATATATATATATTAAATATATACTTTTATAAAACAAATTTTACAAAATATATAGTATCTGTTAACAGATATATAGTATCTGTTAATAAAGTATCTTCAATGCATTGATTTTGAGCTCTATCCTTTAAGAGACATGTACACACACACACACACACACACACACATATATATATATATATATATATATATATATATATATATATATATATATATATATATATATATATATATATATATGCTTCCGGTCAATAACCCTTTTCTTCCTTGGCTATCGCCGAGCAAACACGCGAACTTACTTCGTCCCCACTTTCAAGTTCGTGCCTCACAGCGTTCATATACACATAATTTTTCACGTCTGGCCGCATGGTCTTTTCCGTTTGTTTTCCCGTCTTGTTTTCTTTTCCGTTTATTTTCCTGTCTTGTTTTTTGTCCGCCACTACATTCCTCCATGGCACAGGTTTAATTTGTGTATACAAATTTAATTTGCGGTCCATGGGAAGAGCCGTTTTAACGATGCGTCCTGCCCAACTCTTCGAAACGCCTGTGTTAAAACGGAGGTAGCTGATAAAGGAAAATGTTCTTTATGTGGCTTGTGTGTTTTCTGTACTCTGGTTATTATTATTTCTTGTCTACGTTTCGTTTGCAATGTCCTGTACCCAGATATGCACCTATATAT
Organism: Octopus bimaculoides; assembly: GCF_046866305.1. NCBI lineage: Eukaryota > Metazoa > Mollusca > Cephalopoda > Octopoda > Octopodidae > Octopus > Octopus bimaculoides. The sequence goes on along the minus strand of NC_142930.1, from coordinate 35,677,794 downwards.
ATAGGTAGACGTAGGTATGCACACACCTGTACGTATATTTGCATATACTCATTTATTATATATATATATATATATATATATATATATATATATATATATATATATATATATATATATATATATATATATATATATAATATATATATATATATATATATAGGTGATAGATAGATAGATAGATAGATAGATAGATAGATAGATAGATAGATAGATAGATAGATAGATAGATAGATAATATATATAATCTAACATATAAATCCCGTTCTGTCTGTCTGTTATTTGTGCGCTTATAACTCGAGTATTGTTCATACGATCGCGCTGAAATTTTAAACAAGGATACATGAGACAGCGGTACGTTCCGTAATCTCAAAATTGTCAGTTTCAAAGTGAGAATCGCTATTTTTGTAATACTCATGGTCTGTCCATCGGATGATTAAAACTTCCATTTGTATTTTTCTTCGAAACTAATGTCACTTATCCCGTAGTTCTTACCAGTACGCCAGTGAAAATCGAAATAAAATACGTAAAGCAACCATCGTCAAATCCAAAATGCCAAAGAAAAGTTTATTGCTTAAATATCACTTCCAATATTTATTTTGGAGATAAAACAGCGTTCAGTCTCACGTATAGGTGTCAACATGAGGTATGTACTATGGAAAGGTACATTGTACTTATCCTAAGGTGAAAGTATTTGAGTGCAAAATGTGTAAGGTTAATTGTGATATGCGATTCCACTGGAAGTCGTATATATAGTGGGCTGAACAGCTTTCCTTCATTTTCTTGGCCTCATGACAATTCAAAAAAGGTTCACTGTGTTTAGATTCACTGACAATCAATTTAAACATGATTATGTAGAAGAAACAGTCAACAGTTTTAACGTCTCAGAAATATTTAATGCCCTAATCAAAAGTAACAACACCATAAAATCACCAAACATCTCCGGAAATTAACACCATCAAAGTTAACCCTCTTCACTTACACAAGCTGTCCAATGCCGGAGAGGGTGTTTGCTAGTATATATATATATATATATATATATATATATATTCGTATAATATATTTATGTGTATATCGGCATGTAAACATGAATATAAATGCATAAGTGCATCTTTGTGGGCGCGGTTGAAAGTTTTCTGCATATGTATGCATGCATATATATATATATATCATACAAAATGGGACAAGAACGCAAAACATCCATACAGTTAGATGATACAAGAAAGGAGATAGATAGATAGATAGATAGATAGATAAAGTATTCTCACATATGAGATAAGACACTTATCAAATGAATAAATAATGATTTGTCTTTATTTTTTGTATTGTAACAAAAAGCACACTGCCAAGATGAGATACGTAGCTATTGAAGGATGGGATCATTGGAAGATTTTATATGCAATACCTACTGAAGGCACATATACTCATTTTTATTATACAGAGACATTTGATTAAAATATTCTTTTACCCTCTGTGTGAACATTTGACCTGCAAGATATACAATAACATAATATTGCCGAAATCAAACATCACCTTCTTCAGTAGTTCGTGTTCATTTGCCTGAAGACCAGGCCTAATATGACATGTCCGAGATGTCTTCAGAGGAGGTATTTTTGCACATTCAACCGTAATCAATGACTGTTAGTGTATCTTCACACAACCTACCGTAAATTTAGTTTCTACATTTGTCTTAAACATGCATATATAAATAAAGTAAGAACATATATCACATAACAGTTGACGATGTCGAGTTGATTCACTTTTTGTCAGATTACATTTTTCATCCTGTTGTGTGTCCAAAAGTAATCTTTTCAGAACATATCAACAGACTGAACTGGATCAAATGTTACCAGAAGCGCTCAGAACATAATTCTGAGTAAGGTAACAGAATTCACGTTAATACCTCATAATCGTAGTTAGAGTATGAGTGAAGGTCTGAGCGAGTAAATCTGACCTGAATCTATGGAACGACTATATTAAAGCTCATAATTTGATTGACAGTAGAAAAGCTGTAACCAAAGACAAACAGTAATTTTAAATAAAGTGTAGAAAACAAAAATCTTATGTTGCCAGTAGTTCCACCATGAACATATATCGCCAACCTAGAATATATGCGAAGCATTCAGTTGTAGAAATGATTGCTTTATGTCACCATGGAATACAGGACAAATTTGAATTCATGTTTATCGTATATGACTAAGAAAAATATTTCTTGGAGAAACATTGATTAAAATTGTGTCTGATATATTTTCATTTGAGTTTTGAAGAAGTAAAAGTTTTCCATCTTACAGAAAAAAACGAGACAGATTCAATTGCTAGAGTGACAGTTATATTTTTGCAGTTATAATAATAATTTCATCGTGCATTTCTTAAACATATTTACAATAACTCGAATAATTTGCATAAGTTATTTAATGCCATATGTTGATAAAGACCTTTTTCAGTTTATTAACGGCCATATAAATCGTCTTCAGTATTTCGAGTCATTATGAATCACCTGTTCACTACAATTTCTATAGTTATAACGGAAAACAAGATAGATATATACTAATGCACAGGCGCGTGTGCACATGCGCACGCACACACACACACACACACACACACACACACACATTGTAACGCTATCACAGAATTTTTATTCCTGATTAGCACAAGTGAAGCCGGTCGTCTATAGTATGTATTTTATTTCACACACACACACACACATATATATTCCAATATAATATTCCTTGCATCTTTCTTTTTTACCTTTTTCACTAAAAACATTCGCTATATATATATATATATAAATGTATATATATATATATATATATATATATATATATATATATATATATATATATATATATATATATATATATATATATATATATATATATATATATATATATATATATATATATATATATATATATACATTATACTGTCATTAGTTCATGAAGTGTTAGTTTTAGCGTTGAAAAACGTCTTTAAGCTTTATGTTGTATTTAGATTATTTACAGGAAAAAAGGCAGGGATGCTATTCCATATTTATTAAACATTAACGGTTTCACTGAGCATTGTATCAGATTCGGTTTGTATAGCAAAACGCATCGAATTGAAATAACTTGTCGATCGTCAGATAATCAGTTGGAAATTACTGTTAATTGACATAGTATCTTATCCTTTTGAATATATAAGTACGCATTAGTCTGTGAATGGAGTAGTAGATATGAAAGGAAAACCGAGAGAGCTACAGATTGAATATCCCTCACAATGGCTGGCGTCTCTGATAAATGTCTAACAAATGGAAGGAAGTCTGTATCGAAGTTGACCCGGGACTAATGAACAGCTACATCTTTGTCAAATATCTTTTTCCGTCGTTGGATTATGATATTTGCATCTGGAGTGATGTACAATAGATGACAGGACCTTTCACATCGTGTTACAGTAACAATAATCAATAATTTCTGGCACATCCAGAATGAGTTAAACGTATAACTTAATTTTAGAAAAATCTGTTCTTTCATCTCGCTGAACCTTTGCCAGTAGCAAAAGGATCTGTTGCATGTAATGGTATTTGTTTACCTTTGGCACAATTCCAGATTATTCTGAGGTAACGTACAGCCGATTGAATCGACCAAAATACATTAGGGGGCCATATTTAACCGACCGTATATGGATATAAGATGTAATCGATCCGGCAGGATTAAATGCAGACAATTCAGGCCTGTGCTGATGCAACCACATGCATGACTTTCCTTGCTGCAAGTATTGAAACATCCGTTAAATTAATTCTTTGCTTCCCAAGTAGGTATTGGCAGTAAATTTATTACCATGTAAAAGAGAGGGAAATATATTTGATATATGTTTAAGTTTTGGGTTCCAATCGATAATTTGTTGGCAATAAGGTTTTGTTTCAATATTTTTTTTTCTGTAGGTCTTGTTTTTATACTTTCTGTCGAAATCTGTTTTCCTTATTGTTGCTGTTATTGTTTTATTTCTTTGTCTTTTCTAGAAGTAGAAGTCCTGTTTTTAATAAAAACAATTTTAACTATTTCCTAATGTTGGCACAGCTACTCGGACACGTGTAACGACGATGTTGAAACATTAAAATTGCTGTGAATACTATTTCCTATATATTTTGCCATTTTCGATTTGATTATTACGAAATTTCATCACAAAATAAAAAAAAAACAAATAAACACCAAAACAAATATCAGAAAGAAGGGATGTGTTCTTACCTCTTTCTCGTTTTCATGCATTCCATCTTTACTTTTCTCTTAAAGTTACACTTCACAGTATTCCATGCAACATTATTGAAACACTCATTCAAAAATGGAAGTAATTGAAAATTGGAACAATATTTCGAAAACGAAGGCTATCAGATATGAGGCACCACTTTGTTATATTTGAAAATATCTTGTCATTTTATATTCAGAGTGAGAAGAAAGGAAAAAAATGTATTGATCTCCACTTCCAAGATAAATACAATAAGTTTTGTATTGTTTAACTTACTGCAAGGGACAGGAATTCCAACTCTTTTTCTAATAAATACCTCATACCTTAAAATTGTTTATATTTATTCGATTTTTAATGTTGGTAGAGCTGAACTGATGCATGTGAATGTTTTTCACAGAATATTTCTTTTACAAGGTCCCAGAGAGGAGGCAATAAACAATAGAGAGTTAGTTTAGATGGGGAAAGAAATTTCTCTAAGAAAGATTAGCCGGAATCTTTAGATTGTGCTTTGGATGAGGAAAGTACATCTGAGCGTAAATTGATTATCTCACTAAAAAGACAGTAGTGTTGCTGTTAGGCATCAAGTCATACCATTGAAGTATAAAATATAAATTATGGAGTAACACATTATAAAACATAGGAATTCAATCAGCCATTTCAATTTAAACGTACTTACACCTTATCAATGGGCTCGGGAGCCAGCAAAAGCCACGTTGCGGCGCTTTCCAAGGAAAACAGAAATTCTCAGTGATAGCTAAAATAATTAATAAAACCGATTTATTTCATTTTTAATGTAATCAAATAGAAATTAAAAAGAAGCAATCATTTAGAGAATCAATAGTATCAAATGTGCATAAATTTAATTTAAACTAAATAATGAGAATGTGTTAAAACACTTAGATTATTCACTATATATATATGTATAAAACAAAAATGACTTGTGATCGGGAATTCTCAGCGATAGCTAAAATATTTCAGCGACAAATGCGAATGGGGTGCATTAAATGCTATACAAAACAGGTTCTTAAGCTATTGAAATTATCCTCGCATCAAACGACGGTAGATGAATCGCTTTGTGATAACTATAATCAACAATATTTGTGAAGGTGAGATAATCTCACGACTAAAAAAGAAATTCAACATTAATCTATCATTAAGGAAAAGACAATTGTATTCTTTAGAGAAAAAGCGTAAGGCTTTGATTCGAAATTCTTCCTGAATTCTTTCTTCGGCAATGAATGGCTGCGCATCGTAGAAATGTGTATCATTAATTTAGTCACTATTCAGAATAAACATGACACATTATCAAGATTATACGATTTCAATAACATATACAATCTCTTCTACGGGCTTGTATACAAATTCTTCCAGCTCAATTTCCCTGAAATCGTATGGGTCGGTTCATCTAAGTCTAAAGAGTATAGAATGCGATATCTACGCAACATATTAGACAGTGGAGTGAAAGTCCATTCGACCATATGTATACATATTAGTATACTTATATAAATATACGTACACGCATGACGCATATATATATATATATATATATATATATATATATATATATATATATATATATATATGCACGTTGATACAGATACACGTTCATACGTATACACTAAAATATTTATGAGTTTGTATATGTGCTAATTAGAATATCATGATCCACTGCGTAACCACTCAGCTATCCTTATTCGATTTGATTCATTGTACAATAGACGTTTGTAATTTTGGAGTTCTTTTTTTTCTTTTTTTTTTTTTAGAATTATGACAATTCGGTACAAGTCCAGTAATTTCGTCGGAAAGGGAAAATCGATTGAATCGACCCCAGTACTTAACTGGGGCTCTTTTATAAACTCCCGAGAAGATGAGAGGCAAGGTTCTCCCCGGTGGCATTTGAACCTTGAAGATAAAGTCGGGCGAAATGCCGCAAAAGGTTTTGCCTGGCGTACTAATGATCCTGCCAGGTAGCCGCCTTATTCTTCTACATATGAGAAATGTATGTTCTTATATCTTTATCTGAACTCGCGCGCGCATGTTTTGTGCGTCAAATATCGTATGAGGAGCGGCTTATTTTATTAACTTTTACGTTGCACTGAATTCAATAATATTAGACACATTAGTAAGTCCTATAAGATAATATTCGAGAAATTCTATGATATTAAAATGATATAATATAAAATCTTAATTTAGGGAGTAATATCTTAAGTTACCAGTAGTTGTAATAACTCTGCATAATAGCTATACTGAAATTAAGTATTAGCAACATAAGCAGTGCACTAGTGAATTGTAAAATTATTTTTTATAAACAAAAAGGAGTGGCTGTGTGGTAAGTAGCTAGCTTACCAACCACATGGTCCCGGGTTCAGTCCCACTGCGCGGCATCTTGGGCAAGTGTCTTCTACTATAGCCTCGGGCCGACCAAAGCCTTGTGAGTGGATTTGGTAGACGGAAACTGAAAGAAGCCCGTCGTATATATGGATATATATATATATATATATATATATGTATGTGTGTGTGTATGTTTGTATGTGTGTGTTTGTCCCCCCCCCCCAACATCGCTTGACAACCGATGCTGGTGTGTTTATGTCCCCGTAACTTAGCGGTTCGGCAAAAGAGATCGATAGAATAAGTACTAGGCTTCTAAAAAATAAGTCCTGGGGTCGATTTGCTCGACTAAAAGGCGGTGCTCCAGCATGGCCACAGTCAAAAAGACTGAAACAAGTAAAAGAGTAAAAGAGTAAAACTTTATATACTTACGATAATACAATAGTAAAATATGAAAATATTACTACGTCAAATATATTTGGTTAGAGGGATTCTCAGGTTCGTGAGCCAATCGAATTTTGCGGTTGTGATATAGTGGCTGCGTAAAAAGGTTGATTCTTGAACAAGTTTGATATTGATGTAAAGATATGTCTACCAGCTACAAAGTTTGAGGAGAGATATTTAGAGAGAGTGAGCCTCGATAAGGGCATGGAAGAAGTATGTACTGTACTTAAAATGAGTGACAGCTAGTTTATAACGGTTGAGAACACACAACGTTAAGAGCCGTAATAAAATACATGAGGTGTTTCTTCAACGGTCTATAAAAGACTCACAGACATTGCCATTTCACTGATGTTCCATCATCTATACTTTATTATTTCAATTGACAGCTTCCATAGTGTTCATTGTTCCTTTATATTTAACGCTACATTATCCTTGGTCAAGGAGACCCGCGACTCAAATGCTTTCAAACCCTAAGGAACCTGTCTTTATACTGTTGTGTAAGATATCTTCTTTCTTGTTTAAACGTGTAGTGAAACTTTCGAGGGAAGAATGCTGATAACTCGATTGACTTTCGGTATTAATTAATTCTTACGACAAATATATAATGCTGATTTAAACAAACTTAAAATTAAACAGATGGTGTTTAACGGTTATCAGCTTGAAGAGAGAATAATTAAATGACGACTAGATTTGAGCTCAAAAAGAAGGATATTCAAATCATTGTATCTATTTCTGAGCAAATTTCGAGGTTTCTCTAATTAAAAAAAAAAATCAAACAGAACGATGTTGTTTACATTGACAATATGATGTTGTTTTTGTTGTTGCTGTATTGTTCTCATTGAGAAGAGATATTCCAACTAGGATCATACCATCTTTTTTTTTTAATAGTTTACTTAGGACTGTGTAGTGAAAAGTGTGCTTTTTAGAGAGATTTTCGAGTGATTTGGCTGGTATTTCTCGTAAGTCACCTATTGCAGAGAGTTTCATCGCTAGCTGATTCTCCGTTGTCAAGTAGTATATGATACATGATGTGTATCTTCTATCAATTAATTTATATAGAAATTCACTTTTTCCTTTGTTATAATATGTTTAGCAGAATACATGTTGAATTGTTAAGTAGACTTAACAATAGGGGCAGATAGTTAAGACTGTTGTTACTGTGTTGTTGTTGTTGTAGGTTGTCTACAAAAGAGCTAAAGAATTACATTATTCCGAATTATTGTTAAAACCTGGTGACTGCTAGTGAAATTAAAGGCCATTCATAGCCATGAACTTTAAGCGGATAACCAGTCTTGTATGATAATACAAACTAACTCATTAATGCAATAGTATACACAAAAAACCGTTACGGGCTTCAATGAATGAGAAGACAGGGCCTACAGCAATGATTCCTCTTTTCTCACATAGCAGCTGTTATCTGATAAGAGGTAAATGACATGCCTAAGGTATGAAGGAGAAATGATTGCGTAAGGACAAAATCTGATATATATTTACCCGCACATAGCTAATACTATTACATAGAACATATTTTTTTTATCATATCTGTTTCAAATTTCGATAATATCAATAATATTTACTTTAAGATTCAACATTTTATTTTTATTTTATGCATTTATTCATTTAATACATTTTCAGGTCTTGAAGATTCCCTCAAATTCTCCAGTATAAAGGGTTTTTTTCCCCACACACTTTTAATGTTTCTCATGCATTTTAAATCATATTGCTCGCAGCAAATTCAAGATTTCAGACGTGGTTATATTTTTCTCCATCATGCAAGCAGTACTATAGCAAAAGCAAATTTTAAACTAACTTTTTCCTTTCTAGAAATAGCGAATAAGGTTATATCTTTACATACTTCCAGCCTATTGACTAAATGTCAATATGTGTGTGTGCGTTTCTTTGTACGTGTGTGCATGCATGTGTGTATATGTATATATATATATATATATATATATATATATATATATATATATATATATATATATATATATATATATATATATATATATATATATATGTATGTATGTATATACATATATATATATATATATATATATATATATATATATATATATATGTATATATATATATACATATATATAAACATAAATATATATATATATATATATATTTATTTATTTATTTATTTATTTATTTATTTATTTATGGGTTTCAGCCAAGTGGCTGTGGTCATGCTGGAGCACCACCGTGATTTTCTGTCTTTATGCTTTGCTGTCTTCACGTTCCTTGCATGGCTCTTCTCCTGCACCTGATATGGTCCAATCAAGAGTTTTGATGTCACATCTGGTGTACAACAGAATTTGAAATCGCTGCCCTAAATTGTGTCTCATTTCGAGTCATTGGTTCGTCTGGTATCGTGGAGAGGAAAGCGTCGAGTTCTGTCTTGAAGACCTCCACATCCGTGTCTTGCAGGTCTGTCAAATGTTTTGGCAGGGCATTGAAGAGCTGAGGTCCTCTGAAACCGAGGCTGCTGCAGTATCTTGTTCTTATGTGAGATGCAGTGGACGGCACCTTTGGCACCATGCAGTGGCGACCCGTGAGGGCATTCCTGTAGTACTTGATGCCAAAGTTCGGCACCAGTCCTTCCAGTATTTTCCATATGTATATTATTACATATCTCTCCCGCCTGCGTTCCTGGGAGTAGAGACCTAGTGCCTGCAGTCGCTCCCTGTAGTTCATCTGCTGGACTGTGGCGATCTCTTTTGTATAGTGCCTCTGAATTGCCTCGAGTTCTGCTGTCCGTTTAACACTGTGTGGTGACCACAACTGAGAGCAATAGTCTAGGCGGCTCAGGACAAATGTCTTCCATAGAGTCAACATGACTTTTTGATCCCTTGTACGGAATGTCCTCAGTATCCACCCCGCCAGCTGTCTGCACTTTGCTGTCAACTTGACAATGTGCATGTGAAATGATGCATCACTACACATGTCGATGCCCAGGTCTCTCACGGCTTGTGGTTCTGGGATTGCAGTACCTCCAGGTCCTGTGTATGCCAGTTGGGAGGCACTTGTGGCCTTGTAGCGAAGTACTTGAAATTTTTCCGCATTCAACTGCATATTGTTTTGCTCTGCCCACTCATATATTGCATTGCGATCATTCTGTAGGCTTACAATATCATCAGGATTCTTTATTGCCCGAGATAGTTTTGTGTCAACAGCGTAGCTAGTGACAGTGGCACTCCGAGTGACCGTGGGCATGTCCAGAAGGGCCACTATGAACAGTAGTGGCCCCAGGACAGTTCCTTGCGGAACACCGCTCAATATTTGTGTTTCCCTAGATAGTTCTCCATTTGCTGCAACTGTCTGACTTCTACCATTCAGGAAGTCATGCAGCCATTCTCCTAATTTACCAGTTATGCCAAGGTTTCGCAGCTTGTGACATATCAAGCCATGATCAACTTTGTCAAAGGTTTTTGCAAAGTCGAGATATATCACATCAACATTTGAATGGTCAAGTAGCTGCTTCAGGACCCAGTCATAATGCTGGAGGAGCTGCGTGAGGCAACTTCGACCTGGACGGAAACTATGCTGGGTCTCATTCAGCAAGTCATTTTCTTCTAGGAACGCAATCAATCTCTTTCTGACAATTCGTTCCATGACTTTGCTAATATGTGAAGTCAGAGAGATGGGCCTGTAGTTCCCAGCCTCTGCTCTGCTTCCGCCTTTATGGATAGGACATATGGTGCCTTCCTTCAGCTTTTTGGGAAGTTTACCATTTGCAAGGAAACTCTGGAAGAGTATCCGGAGTGGTCCTGCTAATTCTTGTTTACACGACTTTAAGAGGACAGCCGGGAAACCATCGGGGCCAGTTGCCGAATTTAAGCTCATTTCATTTATGGCAGCTATTACATCTTCCTCTTCAATGTCAATGTAGGTAATGGATGCAGTCTTTTTCTACTGAGTGCTATTGTCAAAGAAATCAGCTGGGTTCTATATCTGCATGTGACTCAGAGGAGAAGTGAAGACACTCTTGAATTGTGCACTGAGCACTTCACTTATCCATGTGGGATCCGCAGTCAGTGAGCCATTAGGCAGGAATAGGGGTCCTATCTTATACTGTACCGTAGCAGTCTCTTTTGCAAATCTATAGAAAGCCTTGGGGTTTGTTTTTATGCTTTCTACTGCTCTCTTCTCCTTCTCTGATCTCTCCTTTTCATGGGAGAGTTTAATCTTGTTTTCTATTTCTAACAGTGTTAGTTTTAATTTAGCCCTTTTCCTATCCCCCAGTTCTCTATTTAACTGGTTTGAGACCTTTGTTCTGTGTCTCATAACGATTTTCCTGTCTCTAGGAATTCTATTGGCATGTTTGCTGGTCTTTCTATATGGCACGTATTTGGTGCATATGCCTTGTATAGGTTCACATAAAATGACTTAGTTTGAGGTCATTGTCTTGTATAGAAAGGCTGTCATGCCAGTTTTGATTTCGAATCTCTCTGCGAATTGACTTCCAGTCTGCCCTGTGGAAATTCAGGTTGGATATTGCTTGAGTCCTCCTGGTGGGGTGGGTGTCAGTTGGTTGCCTAGGACCATACATAGTTAATTCTATAATGTTATGATCTGAGAGAGATGTGGGTGTTATTTTCACATTATGGATTAGGCTCACATTGTTTGTGAAGCAGAGATCTAAAATATTGCTTCCTCTGGTTGGTTGGAGTATCACTTGTTCCATGAACAGCATGTGGGATAGTTCTAACAAAGACTTTGCCTGGCTTTGTTCATGCAGTCACATTCCAGAGAGGATGTGACCTTCAGGCCATTTAACATTTGGGAGGTTAAAGTCGCCTAGGAAAAGTATATTGATGTGTTGGTCCAGATTTGTCAAGACCTCTTCTATGCGTCTGAGGCTGTCCTCAAATTTACCCTCCTGCTTTGCGGTATTTGGTGGACGGTATGTTGAGCATACAACTACATCAATCTGTTTTATGTGTACTATTAAAGTATCACAGATAAAGTTTGAGTGTGATAGGAGTAGTAGAGGTGTGACATCTTCTCGGATGTACATTGCAACTCCCCCATGACTTCTATCCCTCCTGTCTGTTCGGAGCACGGCATACTCTGGTATGTTTATCTCCGCATCTGCTACATTAGGTGTTAGATGCGTTTCAGTAAGCACCAGGCATATTGCTTGATTACATGTTACTATGTTTTTCAAGTATAGAAACTTGTCTTTGCCGCCTGTTCGTAATAGGCCCCGGATATTCAGTAGGAATATGGGTGTGATATCTGTGCAGGGGTTCCTGGTGTTAGCGGTGGCCATCCCTGATCCATCATCTGTGGTGGTCTTGGATAATGGTTCATGTGGTGTTGACTCTGCACCCTCTGCATCCACGTTAACTGACGTACCATTTTCTGGGCCCTGCTTAAAAAAGCTTTCTGGTCAGCTGCTGCAGTTCGTACAGCCTCTGCATACAGCCTTTTGCTGGGAACAGAAGGAATATACGGACTTCTCTCTTTGTGAGTCCTGTTGGTATTCGGTGGATTATGTGTATGTAGGGTTAAGCTTTCTGGTCTCCCTTTTCTGCGCTCCCACTTATTTTGTTTTAAGTGGTTATCTACCTTGTTTAGCTGGTGGTGTTTGAGGTGGGCAAATTTGCAGTTTCGCCCCTTTTCCCCGTGCCAGCAGGTACCATTTAGGTAGAATTTACAGATCTGTTTCTTTTTCTCTGTATGACGTGCTTGGTCTTGAAGCCTGTTTGTGTTTGTGTTCACCGTCTTCTTGTCTGCTCTCCTGTCTCTGTCGCTTGGTGTGGTTCTGCGTTGGCTGTATTCACCATGGCCATTGCAGCCCTCAGCAGTGGCTACAGCACTGGTGGCATTTGCCTAGTCTCGGTGGTCCGTTTGGTCCTCTTGAGCCTGAGTACAGTGTGCAGTGTCTTCACTGTCATTTTTTGTGTCCGTGTCTCTCATAATGCCTTCTAGGAAGTCAAGGTGCGGTTTCACGAGCTCGTAGGAGCGAATGAGCTCCAGTTTCTTTCGATCAATTTGAGCCATTGACCTGTGGAAATTGTATCTATCCAGGCTTTCGGCTATTAGATCATTTGCTGGTGATCCTTTGGCCAGCGTCCATGCTTGTACAAGAAGGCGAACTTCCTCCAGTTGCCAGTTTCGGCGCATCTTCATCTTCTTGTTAGCCTCAACTTGGCGCTGTACAAAGTTTCGTCTGCTGGTATCCATGGTGCACGATATTTGAGAGAGAGAGGTTATCTTAAAGTATAGAGAAATAGTACTAGAAAGAAAGAAAAGAGTATAAAGAGGGGAGGGAGAATACGAAGTAGAGCGAATAGAGAGTGCGTACAGAGTACGAGATAGATAGATAGAGAGAGAGAGAGAGAGAGAGAGAACGAGAGAGAGAGAGAGGATGTGATATGAATAGAGATGTATGAGAGAGAGAGAGAAGACAACTCAAGAGAGAAAACAAACAAAGCAAAACAAGACAAAATGAAAATGAAAAGAAAAACGAAAATATATATATACATATATATATATATATATATATATATATATATATATATATATATATATATATATATATATATATTTATATATATATATATATACATGTATGTATATATATATGAGCGAATAGAGAGTGCATACAGAGTACGAGATAGATAGATAGATAGATAGATAGATAGATAGATAGATAGATAGATAGATAGAGAAAGAGAGAGAGATGATGTGATAGGAATAGAGATGTATGAGAGAGAGAGAGAGAGAGAGAGAGAGAGAGAAGATAACTCAGGAGAGAAACAAACAAAACAAGGCAAGACAAAATGAAAATGAAAATAAAAATAAAAATATATATATATATATATAGGTGAGAAAGTTGGTATGTGAAAGCACGTGGTTGGATGTATAAAAGATAATAAGAGTGAAAAAACTACAGAAGGCTTGTGTTACATGGTTAAAGTATATATTTAAATTATGTCAGAAAAATGTTAGAAAAATGTTAGAAAAATGTTATAAAATATGTTTGGTATATAAACATTGTATTTATATATATATATATATAATCTCTTCGAAACGCCGGTGTTAAAACATGGGTAGCTGATGAGGTAGAATGTTCTCTATGTGGCTTGCGTGTTTTCTCGTCTACGTTTTGTTTGCAATGTCCTGTACTCAGATATGCACCTATACATACAGGTGGATGTAGGTATGCACATACCTGTACGTATATATGCATATACTCATTTACCATTTGTTTATATATATATATATATATATATATATATATATATATATATATATATATATATATATATATATATATATGTATGCATGTATGTATATATATATATGAGAGAGAGAAGATAACTCAAGAGAGAGAACAAACAAGACAAAATGAAAATGAGAAGAAAAACGAAAAGAACGAAAAATGAAAAACGAAAAATATATATATCACGGAAAACAGAGAGAGAGGGTGAGAAACAGAGAAACTAAGAGAGAAAAACTGGGGGAGAGAAGATGGGATAAGAATAGATATTTTTGATTAAGAGTGTTAAAACGAGGTGACTATAAGGGAAATTGAGTGAAAACTTTTAATACTTTAAGTTTTCACTATGTAAATAAACTAAGAAGAACGATTTTATCGTAAATAAATTTTATCGTAAATAAACAAAAACAAAAACTATTCTGTGAGAGAAATTACAGTATGTTAACAAACAAGTGTGAAATAAATTATTTTGTCGTAAATTCTTAGAAAGAATATAGAATAAAACTTAGCTCAAATTTCTATCTTTACAATCTCTCACAACGTGGTTCCTTCGAAGATGGTTGTTTGCTTTGGTTCACTCACATTAATGTGCGCTGTATATATACTATTTTCTTTCTTTTTCAACGGATATAATGCAAGGACCGTCGTTAAACAACAGGTACCGAGTTTTGTGTCGGTTTCAGCAAATATTTATCTTCGATATGGAAAGATACCTGTTGGTTGCTTCGAGAGACAGGGAAAAACACGTCTTAACACTACGAAACCGGAAGTATATATATATATATATATATGTATATATATATATATATATATATATATATATATATATATATATATATATACATACTTGGAAAAGGATGCGTGGCGTTCGATCATATAATAATAATAGAAATAATATATAAATATATGCATATATACATACATATATGTACCTACCTACATATATACGTATATATACATGCATACATACAGGACATCACAAAACATAGACACAATGAGAAAACGAAGACATAAAAATAAAAACATAGAAAACGAACCTTATTTCAAACAACGAAAAAAAAACAGACAGAGAAACGAGGCATGCAACATAAAGAACATTCCCCTTCATCAGTTGTCGCCTGGTCGAGAATACATGGTTTTTGCCAGCATTTTCAAATTTGTAATCTAGAATATCATACTGATGACGGAAATGATTTTCTTTTTGTTTACTATTCTGATCCAGAAACACATCTATGATTGAATAAGACTGGTTAGTTTCGTTATTTTTTCTTCTTGTTTTGCCTCTTTGAGTTACAAGTATTTTTATATGTTGGAGACTTATTTTAGTAGTAGAATTAGCACTTTAACTGCTATTTCTAAATTTCGCTATGTGGTGAAGCAACTGTTGCTGATCCCTTAATTATGTTTATGTAGATAGATAGATAGATAGATAGATAGATAGATAGATAGATAGATACATAGATAGATAGATACATAGATACATAGATACACAGATAGATAGTGTACTATTCCGTGATAGTAAGATGATAATGCAACCGATAAAAAGAGCTATATGGGAAGGCGAATTTAAAAACCGTTATGCTAATCACATATCTTCCTTCCAACACAGAGATAAAAGTAAAGCTACTAAGTTGCCTAGCTGCGTATGAGTTTTTAAATCGAACGCCACACCACTTACGATGAAGTGGAAAATAGTCGAAAAATCCACACCATATGTTAACGGAACAAAATAATGTAAGCTTTGCGTAGATGAAAGAACTCAGATTCTTTTCAGATCTAAGATCTCTCACATACAGCTGAATTCAATTGTAAATCCAAAACTTTGAGCAGTTGTAAGCATATGGTTGAGTTCCTGTCGAAGAATTAGAAAGTGCCAGCCTCTCCGAATTGAAAATCTGTACCACAGACAATCTTTTCAGTCTTATATCTTTTCTCTCTTTTCAGCCTTATTTTATGGTTTAAGGAGAAATAACTTTTATTAACCGCTTTCGCTTTTTCTGTTTTCTTCTTCGTTTACCGGCTTTTCAAACTTCTACCTTTCATATCTACTTCTTTCTCGCCTTTTCTCACTTTTTCTGTCATCCCATCGTCACATTTTAGTTCGTTATGCAATATGAGCAGTGCCTGATGATTGTGTTACGAGAACAGACGTGTTAACAATTACTGCCTGGCATGCTCTCAGCTAATAGGAGTACATAGCATGTAGTGTGTGTGTCAAATTATATATATATATATATGTGATATTTTTTTATTGCCTACAAGGGGCCAACACACACATATATATATATATATATATGTGTGTATGTGTGTGTGTGTGTGTGTGTGTGTGTGTGTTTGTGTGTGTGTGTGCCAAATTATATATACATACATACACCTTCATTAACTCATGCATTCACACAAAGTTTATTTTTGCAGCTTATTCAAATGTAACTCCCGTTACTGTAACATGGGGAAAGCTCATATAAATTTATGTTCTTTTTATAATTTCAAATTCACTTACATGGAAATATTTTTGCTAAAGTAGTCACATGTCGTAACTTCCGCTCCCTTATCTTTTAATTTCATTCATCTATAATTCATCTTGATATAATGACTATATTTTGTCTCTATGATTTATCATTTTCTACCCTATGAATCCATCAAGATCAAATTTATGCCAAAAATAATTAGGCCGTCTATTCATCCCCCTCCCTTTCCCCAAGTATCATGATTATAATTTTCTTTGATAGAAAAACAAATCTTCACAAAAAGTTATAAGCATTCAATTAATTTTCTTTCCAGAAAATATGATTTAAAATCTAATCACAATAATTTATCAGAGATGTTGGCAAATGATCATACTTAATGGATTCAAAGGTGGTGAGACACAAATCAACACATTGCCTTCAATTATTGAGTCTCCTATTTTCTAATGTGCTTAATTAACAAACTACTAACCGATGTAGTATTCATTATCTTCAGAATAATCTCGATCGCCATTTTGGCAGATTTATTAAGATGTCGGATAATAGGCTTGCAACAATTAATGTCGATCCATTAAAACCTGAATTCCAATTACGCTAGTGTTTGCTATGAGTCTCATTTTCCGTCTTCGAGAAAATCATATATAGTACCCATAATCTGAGTGTTACGTTTATATCGTATGCCACACCACTAAATTACTAGTTAAGCATCAATTTTGGAAATCATTAATATTAGGCCATGCCACGTGTACTAGTGTCACTGAATATGACTGATTGACAACATCATCTGTAATGGTTCTCAGATCAAATCGTACTGAACTTGTTAAATCTATAGGCATATACTGCGGTTGAATCAGTATGTAACAATTAATATTTCTTCCAATAAGAGGAATCAATATATATTCTTACGAACAGTATTGAAAACATGAACGGTTTTGCTTCAGACACTAGTACTGATGTATAGGAATCTCAAAATTCAATCAACATATATTCTTTGTTCCATTTTCCTATTGTTTGTTGTTTACTACAGCTGTCATGATAGATGATAGGAAATTGCTATTAAATATTCTACCAAATTATTTAGCACTTATTCATCAATCAAATCAACACTGAATATTGGCATCTTCATCTTTAATTTAATATTTCTGGAGAATAAATTACACACAGCAATTTATTGTTATTACAATTATTAGATTTGTAATTTCCCTTCAAAAACGTTACTTTTGTATATATGTCACAATATAAGAAATATAAGACACACTCACCCACACACACACACAAATATATATATATATATATATATATATATATATATATATATATATATCTTTTACTCTTTTACTTGTTTCAGTCATTTGACTGCGGCCATGCTGGAGCACCGCCTTTAGTCGAGCAAATCGACCCCAGGACTTATTCTTTGTAAGCCTAGTACTTATTCTATCGGTGTCTTTTTGCCGAACCGGTAAGTTACGGAGATACCAGCAATGCCAGGAGAACAAACACAGACACACAAACACACACACATACACACACACACACATATATATATATATATATATATATATATATATATATATATATATATATATATATATATATATCATGTGTCTGTATTTGCGTGCATATATACATGCTAGAAGGAGAGAGCAAGGCAGAATATTTCGTCTCCAATAAGATGAATTCCGTTATTTATTCCATTTCTATACGTTCGGTGCTCAATTCTTGACAAAGTCACCTTCACCTATCATCTTCACAAAGTCAATAAACAAACTAGTATTGCGGTATTCAAATGGTTCTCAATTCTCTATTTCTCAGCGACAGAAAAATGAATTCGGATATGTGAGCATATATGTGTGAATGTGTGAATGTGTGCGTGTGTATTTACGTTACACAAGCGTGCGTCCATGTAACATTGCATATATATATGTTGAACCGTTATTCCCTACACATTGTTTTCTCTCTCCGTTATTTCCCCTCCAAATTCTTTCTGTAGAAAAGCATAGGGTCACACTTTCAAAGAATTTTCCAATCTTACAGTGCATTTAAACACCTGCTTGTTGTTCTTTAAACTATCTTCCTCTTGTGTTTTCTGTAAATTTAAACTATATATATATATATATATAGGTCATTTGATTCTAGATGGCAGACACACCCAGTTCTTTAGAGATGAAATCCCCCATACATATTATACCTCACTTGTAAATTGTAAAACATAACTATCACCATTACTGCATGAACTTGAATATTGCATACTTTAATGGATCCTAGTTCAAACAGAACGGACATTTAATATTCTATCATTTCATTATATTATATTATATTATGTTATTTTAATATTGTAAATAAAACGGAATGTATAACATACGATGGTTATGAGACTCACTTTATCTTACACTGTCCACCTTTGGTTATATGTACTAGGTGTGTACGTACTTGAAGCTAACTTCATATACCAGGATCTTTCGGATCGTACTATCCAATAACCACACAGATACACACACATGCATAAATACACGCACATACACACACACACAAGAACACATACACACACAAGCGCACACACACACACACACACACACACACACACACTCACTCTCATATATAGCGAGAGGGAGATGCTTTTCGTAAGCGCTCTCTACTTCTCTGAGCCATATATCTATGTACCATCTCTGCAATTTCATGCAATTACCATATGTATTTCCATCGCCTATGCTGCACTTCACTCCAGAAACAGCATAATTAAAGACTAACCAAAGCTGTTTCTCTCATAATCTTACTATAGACATATTTTTATTGGCAACATTAAATGAAAGTTCATGATCGATGCTACGTGTATCGGTAGTACATCTTTATTAATCGCCACTGTGGATATCTCTCTAATCGAATTATTTTTTAGATTATCTTGTAAAGAGTAATGAATTTTAAAGTAAACATTCTCTATTTCCAGTGAGCTTTGTCACTGAATTAAATCTAACCGTCAGTAAATTATGTCTTTAAAATGAAATTGATGTCTCACTTGAATATATTATTATCACAATAGATTTTTGCTTTAAAAATTATTTTGTCCAAAATAATGACTAATGTACTACAGGCACTAGAGTGTCTACCATAACTTAAGCGCATTAACTTATTTGTTTTCTTTTTATAGCAAATTACCTATATTATTGCATGACATTTCCTAGCCCATAATTAGCTGATTTAATGATAAAAGTACGAGAGTCATGATTAAGTGATTTGTCAAACTGCAATTTAAAGGAAGTCATCGGTCAGTGGTACTGATAATTGAATCATCTAAAAAACAAAAAAACAAAAAACAAGAAAGAAAAGAAAGCAGAGTATCACTGTTTTAACGATAGGAATATTTTCTTTCTGGCAGTCAGAATCCCTTGCTCGAATATTAATTAGCTTTCCTAAAATGTTTAGTGACTCATAGGAATCAGAATAAGAGTGTAGCTTAGTGCTAGTTTGGTTAGTACAATTGTGTCCTGATTGTGTTATCTTTTATATCTTTTAATTGAATATATTAAGAAAATAATTAACAATAAATAGAATGTTATCACACCGATTTAATCCACTTAAACAGAAAGAGAAAGTAATTACATGTCTTTTTTTTTTTCTGTGATTCTAGTATTTTTCATCACAAGATATCAAGATCAATTAAGTTGTTTTAATTATCAAATCTATAATCCGCTGTACTTGGTTATTTTCTCACAGCGAAGCTATAATACGCTCTTAATACATTTCATAAAAGAGTTTTAGTGCAAAGTCAAGTCTTCATTTCTTTATAGAAATTAAGGGCTCGAAGGAAAATTTGATTGTAATTCGTAAGTGATTTTCAAGAATCATCATTAACAAAAGATATCGCCCTAAAGCAAACCATTTAATTTTTTCAAAAGGCTAAAGTTAGTACTGCAAATTCTATTCAGTAAATAATTGGTACTTATAATGATTAAATGCAGCCAAGATTCTTACAGTTGTTTTGGCCTTAACACGCACACAGGCATACACACACACGTTCCTGTATACAGGATACAGACAGTATTTGAGGACACGTATTTTTAGTCATCATTTTATTTGGCTAACTTTTATTGAACTTCTATTTCAGAAAATAACAATGACAGGCCCTATGTTTACTAATGAAGTGAAAAGGCACGTTGTGATTGTGGCTTTGAAGGCTAAGCATAGTGATATAGTAATTTCTCGTTTGCTGAAAGTTGCAAGATCTTCTGTCCACAAGTTTCGGTGTGAGTTAGAGAAAGAAAATGGAAGTTTAGAAAAGCATTGAAGACCGACCATTCAGGAAAACCAATGAATACAATTGCAAATAAAGCTCGCCACCTTTAGATTTCTGCCTGTGCTATTAGGTTCTACACGTACTTTCAGACTCTGTATAGTGTCAATTATATATATATATATATATATATATATATATATATATATATATATATATATATATATATATATATATATATATATATATATATATATATACGACAGGCTTCATTTAGTTTCCGTCTACGAAATCCACTCACAAGACATTGGTCGGCCCGAGGCTATAGGGGAAGCCACGCAGTCGAACTGAGCCCGGAACCATATGGTTGAGGGGCAGGTTTCTTGCCGCACCGTCACGCCTATGTCTAAGTTTATATACACACACGCACACACATACACACACGCGCGTACGCGCGCAATCACGGGCATACATACATACAGAAGAAACGAGAGAAAAAGTTCAATTAAGGAATACATCTATATTGCCAGAAGCCAGATGCCAGATGGTTTTTCCTGTATAATCGAATTATTGCTGCGATCGTCTGCTAAGTAATGGTCATTAAAGGAATTATACACTCTTTCTTACAAGCCCTGTTTCCAACGTGAAAACTTACCACCCGTAAATTATGTCTTCAAAATGACATTGATAGCTCACTTGAATATGTTATTATTACAATTTTAGTGTATTTCAGGAAGCTGAAATGTTGCCATAAAACTGTATAGCATTCTATTGTAAAAGCACTAGATTGTCGCTTATACTTCGCTACTCTCTCTCTCTCTCTCTCTCTCTCTCTCTCTCTATATATATATATATATATATATATATATATATATATATATATATATATATATATATATATATATATATATATTACGCGTGTTTGGGTGGGGTTCCTGCGCGTTTGTCTATATGCCATTAAGATAGAAGGAACTATGGAAGAAAACTTACACGGATTATTGGCATAAATTTGATCGATTAATTCGAGCCTTACTGAGAGTAGTTGCAAAAGAATTGATGCTCATAAAAATAAATATTTGATATATAGTCTGCTAGTCCTTAACTACTGTATGAACAAAGTTATTTGTTCACGGTTTATGCGTATATCTATATAACTATTTAATATATGTGTACTAGTTTAGGCGGTCAACTTTAATAATTAGGCTGCTGCAGTGGCCCTTATTCATTTATACATACACACAAAAACACATACATGCATTTAAATATACCTACATAATATGTATGTGATTGTATATATATATATATATATATATATATATATATGGATCTAGGTTTCTGACCTAGATCCAAAGGCCCCTACATTGGAATTTCAATAACATCAACAAGGCTGCATGTATGTGTGTATATGTGCAGTAACGTGAGTAACTGCATGCGCAGGTTTGTATGTTTTGTTTTATAAATGCATTTTCATGTATTTTGTTGCAGATCTAGACATGTACACATGTATGTATGTAAGTATGTATTATGTATGTATGCATGTATACAAAATATCCCATGTGTAATAGAATCAGCTATCTAATGTAAGCTTTAACCATTAATACCACTTAAATAACGTACGTGTGTTGTTTAAACCCCAGAAGCTGAGGATTTGCAAATTTCCGTGCGGGAAAAATCCATTTAAAGGCATATAGTTTAAAAACAAACCAATATTCATTAAAGCTAGGTGAAACAAAATCACCCCTCAAGAGAACCCGGGAGCAGTATTTATGTATTTCGCTTTTGTTATGGATTAGTAATTTCTCTCATTAACCAGTGGGGCTGTTTGCGTATGTATAGAGTTAAAGTGTACCTGACCACATCTACTAAAAATACATACAAAAGGAAACACCCGTCCAAAATTTTCTCTAGTAGGTTTGCATCGAGAATTAACCGACACAACTCAAGACAGTGTGGAACTGGATCTATCATTGTCAACATCATAGTTACTCTTCCATTCATTTCTAATCATATAACTCTAATCTTTCTAATCTTTCCAAAGTTTGTGTTCATGTCCACCTCAGAAGTTTGGCTGATGTCTTTTGGCAAAAATATTCCTTCCTTACCATCTGGGTTCAGGGACGTGTCATATTGTTTAAGTGCAGATTATTCCTTATTAAGGGGACTAGTGGTCAGAAACGCATCATCCTTGAGCATACCAACAGATTTTCT